>NW_027619472.1:0-27500 GCF_964187855.1 Myxine glutinosa
CGCCGGTTGTGCTGCAAGACCCCCCCTTGGACCTTTCCTCTCCCGCCAGCCATCCACCTTCTGCCATCCCTGGCATTCCCCGTGTGAGTCGTCTTTGTTTGTTCTGTCCTGGGTAATAAGTTAAGTCTGTAGATAAGCTAAATTTGCACTGTGTCACCTGCGTCTTGTACTTGTAAATAAACTGAATTGCTTTTTGTTGCTTGTGTGTAAATAGTAGAAATAAATTCAGTGGTAGTATTTCAAACCTTTTTTTTGTCTCCGTTTTCCTCTTGCATTGCGTCGCTTTTGTCTTTTCCCTCATTGAGCAGCTAGGGTGCGATACAACCAACGTTCGGGTGGAATCGGGTGAGTTTTGTTAGGTCGCGGTTTTAAACCACCGCTCGGTCTATAACATCCTAACCGCGATCTATAACAATATGTATGTATGTGTGTATATATATATATATATATATATATATATATATATATATATATATATATATATATATAGATAGATAGATAGATAGATAGATAGATAGATAGATATATATATATACGTATATATATATATATATATATACGTATATATATATATATATATATATATATATATATATATATATATATATATATATATATATATATATATATATATATATATATAGATAGATATATATATATATAGATATATATATATATATATATATATATATAGATATATATATAGATATATATATATATATATTGTTGTGGTTTTTAGAACCTTCACATGTAAATTTAGTATGAAATTCCCTTATAAATAACCCCTGTGTACATTTCCCCTTAATTGGCTGTTAATTGAAATAATTGCACCCTAGTTAGTCCACATTGCAACACGTAGCTAATCATAGGCCCTTTTCATAGTTGTATCATTATTATGTGTTTCAGGTAAGGCTGTGTTTCCAATAGTTGACTGCGTTGCATCAATCAAATGAGATAGATCCCTTTCAATATCCCCACTGGCCTCCTAAAAGTGCCAGTAAGTTGCATGGGGCTGTGTTTACTGGCTTCACATCAACCCAAACTCCATTGCCCACGAGGCCAGGATTGGAGAAGAAGGGCGTGGCCCCACCTCGTCATCAAAGGTGGAGCCAGAGAGCCCCTAACGACCAACCAGGCTCCAAGGGCATGGCAAATAAACGTCTGGTAAATTCGAGAAGGTTCCAAGGGCGTGGCAAAGAAACGTCTGGTAAAATCGAGAAGGTTCCAAGGGTGTGGTAATGATAAAAAATACCCGGAGAGAGGAGAGAGGAGAGAGGAGAGGGAGAGAGAGAGAGAGGAGAGAGAGAGACACGGGGAGAGAGAGAGACACGGGGAGAGAGAGAGACACGGGGAGAGAGAGAGAGACATGGGGAGAGAGAGAGACACGGGGAGAGAGAGAGACACGGGGAGAGAGAGAGACATGGGGAGAGAGAGAGACACGGGGAGAGAGAGAGACACGGGGAGAGAGAGAGACACGGGGAGAGAGAGAGACACGGGGAGAGAGAGAGAGACACGGGGAGAGAGAGAGACACGGGGAGAGAGAGAGACACGGGGAGAGAGAGAGACACGGGGAGAGAGAGAGACACGGGGAGAGAGAGAGACACGGGGAGAGAGAGAGACACGGGGAGAGAGAGAGACACGGGGAGAGAGAGAGACACGGGGAGAGAGAGAGACACGGGGAGAGAGAGACACGGGGAGAGAGAGAGAGACACGGGGAGAGAGAGAGAGACACGGGGAGAGAGAGAGAGACACGGGGAGAGAGAGAGAGAGAGACACGGGGAGAGAGAGAGAGAGAGAGAGACACGGGGAGAGAGAGAGAGAGAGAGAGAGACACGGGGAGAGAGAGAGACACGGGGAGAGAGAGAGACACGGGGAGAGAGAGAGACACGGGGAGAGAGAGAGACACGGGGAGAGAGAGAGACACGGGGAGAGAGAGAGACACGGGGAGAGAGAGAGACACGGGGAGAGAGAGAGACACGGGGAGAGAGAGAGACACGGGGAGAGAGAGACACGGAGAGAGAGAGACACGGAGAGAGAGAGACACGGAGAAAAGGTACCAGTTGAGAGGATCGGCCATCGTTCATCTTCGTCATTTGCTTGACGCGAACATCCAGCGGTGAGTGAGAGTCGGCACGCTCGTGGGCGATCCCAAGCAGAACTGACAACCAGCTTTTCGCCATGGAACCGGAGCGTGGACGCTCAAGCGGGACCCCGACGTCGTGCCGCGATCCCCGGACCTCCCTGCCGCCAGCTGTGTGGACCGACTACCCTTCTCATCCCTCCAGTCATTCCTGCCTGCAATTCCCTATTCGTGTGAGTCTGTTTGTATTGTCCTGTGGGTATAAGTAAGCCTGTTTAAGCATTGCACTGTGTCTTCTTTTCCTGTATATTACTTTTATTTCTCCTCTTCCTTTGGTTTTTGTATAGTTAATAATAAATACCTGTTTCTCCTTACTTTGGTTTCATTCTCGTCCGATCGCTTTCGTGATTTCTTTCAATTGAGTAGCTGTGGCACGATTTTGGCCGAACCACTTTATAATCGGGTTTAGTCCATTGCTAACGGCTCGGATTCCAGATTGCTAAACCGCTCGGCAAATACCATCTTGTCCGGGATTCGAGCGGGGCCATCCACCTGCTTTGTGGAGGAATTGGCGGAGGTATTCGGGCTAATACCTGGACCAATAACCCTGATCAATCCCACCCCGCAAAAGAGCGTTACAAGTACCAGGACCGGTCGGACGGCCAGCTTAAAAAGGAGAGGGGATTAAACCCCCCTCGGTAAGGGGAGTTCCGCCCCCCGGATCCGTAACAATTGGTGTCGGGGAGTGGGATTTGGACCCGAACCAAATTTTTTAATCCCCCTTGAAAAATTTGGTCAAAATTATGAGCGGCCGAAATTTTGTCTGACATCGAAATTAAGTCATGCCATGGATGATCAAGGCGGTCGGATGCCGGTGGGGGTAGAAGAAGAGGGTTTGGAGGTAACCCAGGACCCCAGGGAGGAATTGGAAGAGGAGAGCAATACGAATGCGGCAGAGGGGATTTCAGGCGCACGAGATGGCGGCGCCTCGCGCGAGGTTAGAGGGGCACAAGATGGCGCCTCGCACATGGTGGCGGGAGCCGCGCCCTTTGTACCAACGGTGGCAGACATGCAATCATTTATGGAGCAAATAAGGGCCCTTATAGTCAAGTCGGGGGACAAATCAAGGGCAGAAATGAGGGCCGATAGAGAGCAATTGAGAAATGACTTGGGTAACCAAATTGGGAAGTTAGACAGCAAATTGGGGCAGTTAGACAGTAAAGTTGAGGGGTTAGACAATCAATTTGAAGGGGTAGACAGCAAATTTGAGGGATTAAACAGCAAATTGGGAGGAGTAGGAAACAAGTTAGGAAGCAAATTGGAGGGATTTGGAAGCAGATTAGGGGACAAACTGGGGGGCATAATTGGCCAAGCCAAAGAAATTAATGAGGGGTTGGCGAGGGGGCAAGCCGCATATGAGGTAAGGGAAGCCGAGAGGGAGGTTGACCGCAGGTTGAGTGAAGAGGTTGCGGGGGTACGCGATGAGGTAACGCAAGTCGAGGAGCGCGGATTGAGCGAGGCGGAGCAAAGCACAGCCGGGTGGACCGGGATAGAAATCGCGACATGGGGTGTGAAAAACCCGACGGCCGTCGAATTGGACAGGGCAAATTCAGGTGCAGCGACGGAAAAAGGAAAAAGGAAAATAATTAATTCAAATCGGCAAAGAAACCGAAGCAGTAGTGGAAATTGGAATTGGAGAGACGGCAGAATTAGAAGAGCACCAGCAGAAGGAAGAAATGGAAAATGCACAAAGTCTGGATTCGCATCATGATGCTGTGCTTATTAACACCAATGAAAGTTTGCAGGTGGTGTTGGAGCGAAGGAGAAGAAGCGCCCAGGTGAGTCGTGCTGTATATGGTGCGAAGAGGTTTTGCAGGGGGATGTTTGGCGCAAAAAGAATTTTCGCGCGCTCGGAATCCCAGCGTACCGCGGGCGTTTGTGGGAGGTCCGTTAGGCGCTGTGTGAGAGAAAATGGCACACATGTGAGGAAAAAGTGTGCGTCAAAGAGTGAGTGTGTTACAAAGTGAGTGAGTGATACCGAGTGCGAGAGCGAATGCACGTTGGAGGGTATGTGTGAAACAGAGTGTACGGAGTGTGACACGGAGAGTGAGTCGGTGGTGGAGCGGGTGCGAGGATGCACGCTTGGGATGGACGGCAAGAGTGTGCGAGAACGCACACCTGAGTTGGTTGTGGCGCGTGTGCCGGGGGGCACATCGGAGCGCGTGAGTGGGTGGATGCAAGAGTGCACCCCCATGAGTGGTACGGAGTACGTACCGGGAGAATGTGCGCAAGAAGGTGCGCGAGAGGTGTGGTGTGTAACAGGGAGTGCGGTGGTGGAATGGATGGAGTGTGTGGAATGCATGAGAGGCGCTGAGCCACCGGGGTTGGTGAGTGTAAAAAGGAACGCGTGGTGTGAGCATGTCCGGGGAGCATCGACATTAAACGGGATAGCGGTTAGACCGACGTTTAACCGACGCGAGCACTCGGTGCGCGGTGCGCTTTGTTTGCTGCGAGGACCGGCCGGGACCGTAAGCGTGTCGCTCCAGTTCGGGGCGTCGTGCACGATTCGGGCCGGGCCCCGCACTGAATGGTCGGTGCCGCGTCAGAGCGGCGATCGGCGCGATTCCGGGGGAGGGGGGCCGGGTCGGACCTTCGCCCCCTGGCGGGGACGGGGTTCCGACCGGGCGAGCTTCGGTCGTCGGGCCGGAGGCCGTAAGGCTCTGCGCCGCGATGGGCCGTGGAATCTCGGCCCGAGTAAACCTCCTCCCCAGAATCGTAAATGCCGGACGGACCCAACTTGCGGTAGACAAACCACCTGTATGTATTGCGCAGCTTTGCGAAGCCGAGCTTTGCAAATGTCACGACGTACCGAGAGGCTCAAGTTTAATGGACTGTGAAGATGATGGTGTTTCGATTCGAAGTTGGGAACAGGGAATATGATTGGCAGTAATGATTGGCAAATTCGATGGGTAAAAATGATTGGCAGTACTGATTGGCAAATTTAATTGGCAGAAAAATTGGATGGGTAAAATTGATAGTGGGGAGACGCCCGATGTGGAGGAATGGCAACTCTGCCATCCCTCACGTCACCCGGGCACATGAGCTATAGTGTATGGGGTTATGGCGGTGTAAACCAAGCCAGGGAGGGTTTGGATAATGGATTAGGGATCTCGAGAAATGACAATAGGTAATGGTAGGGTTAAGTAGCGACATGATACCTGTATAGGGGATGTAGGTAGATTAGTTGGATGATAATGACGAGGGAGCGCAATAATATAAGGGGCGACTGGGAAGCGCGAGTTTTAGAAGGGCACCAGGTAGATCAGATGATGCCGTGTGTGTGAGAATCTTTGTGTTGAGCAAGTGAGGCAATGCTCGTGAATGGTGCCGTGTGTGAAGGAAGTGATGGAGCAGCGTATGATGAAAAGTGCGATTGTGAGTTGTATTGAATGAAGAAGCCTGGGAGGAAAGGAGGGTGCAAGAGCCACCAGGTGTGTGTGAGCATAGGTGTGCAAGTGAACAGGTAAATGGAGTATGGAATGGATGGTGTGGAGTGAGTAGTGTGGAAAACGTGGAGTGGAGTGGTTGGTGCGAAGGGAGTGGATGGGGAGGATGGACCCCTTTCACGAATACCCGGAGAGGGTAGTTTAAAAGTAGGTAGAGGGTAAAGGTAAATTGTGGTGGATATTGGCATCTGTGGTGCGTTGATAGTGGGAGACGCCCGATGTGGAGGAATGGCAACTCTGCCACTGGCGGGGACGGGGTTCTGGTGCGAACCGGAATCATAGACACACAGACAGAGAGACACACAGGAGCACACACACACACAGACACACAGGAGCTAACGGCTCGGATAGAATGGTGTTTGGATGGGTGCATTAGTGACGTGGAAATGGCTGGGCGTGTGGCCTGTTAGTGTGTATAGTTAAATGGGCACTCCACCACTGTGAGGATGTCGGTCAGGTGAGGCCGCAGGTGGGCTCTGGGAGCCGGTAGAGTTGTTCAGTGGGGCCCGAGGATCCGGAGGACGGACCCGGGTAGCCCAGTGCCAGAGGGGGCACCGAGTGGGGAGAGCACCAAAGGTTCTTCCCCAGGTAGATAGGTTAGGGTAAGGAGCAGGCAAGCCCGGAGGCAACTGCGGTGGCAGAGGTGTGCAGGTGAGTAGACCTGCTAGGGGAGCCACACGACTCAGACCCGAAATTGTGTGAGGGCACAGGGAGTTGAATCGGGGGAGTGAGACCCCAAATTGATGAGCACCACAGTTTTGTCAATGGGAGTTTGGTTTTTAGAACTGCATAGAGTAAAGTGGCCAATGGTTTTGCAGGGAAAGACCCCGGGTAGTGTAAAGAACGTTAGTCATTTAGAGGATAGTTAGGATTGAAATCTCCTCGCACCATCTACATCCACTCACCTGAGGTGATGACGGTGCTCCACACCATGCCAAGTTTATTTTTTGTGTTGCAGATGTTTTTGAGAATGAGACGCATCATGACGTGGATGAGACATTGTGCTGGTTGTTCCATCTCTTCCTCCTTAAGAGGGATTGATGATGAATTGGGTGATGGCAAATTTGGTTGGTTAGAGGGATTGTGGATCAATTTGGATTAGGGGAGATATGGGGAAGACGAGACGATAGAGACAAATTTGTAAATTGTTGTGTAAATACGGGGCAAGGGGCGAGGGTAGAGTAGGTGACAGGGGGGGGTGACGTACTTTAGGGACGAGCTTTCTCCGCTCGATCTCCAGGCGCACCTCACCTCTACATTGCCTTTATTGATGTGTACCCTTGCGCCCTTGCCCTCGCTGACTCTGCTTTGTCTTCCTCCCCACCCATGGACCGTGCTCTCTGGGCACTGAGGGAGAGCGTGCGGGAGCTGCATTTGTGTGCCCTAGCCGCCGCTGCCAGCTGCCTGGATCGATGCACCACTTTATGGACCACACGATGTGGCTAAGCACCACCATATGGACCACGGTTCTGTGGCCGAGCACCACTGATGGACCCCTACGTGTTGGGGCCTGGCCCCTCTGCTGGGACCGGCCATGATGGCCCAATAAAGTTTGCTTGCGGACCATGGTGAGGTGGCCCCTTTTGCCCTACAGGTGGACCACCCATAGTTGGCCCCTGTGTGGCCATAAATAAAAATGAACACGTTCTGTGCTTTTTTGTTATTGTGCAAATAGGCAGCAAGCCACGAAGAAAGACATCTGGAAGGAACATCGGCCAACAGAGGGAGCAGAACAACATCAAGACCATCAGTTTGTTTTTTATTGTGTGTGCAATGTAGCACTGGATGGTGCTTGATTGGTGCTTGTTTAAAAAAACCACCGTTTAGAGGCCATTTTTCCCCGCAAAGCGGGGGTTGGCCTTTTCGGGGACCGTGGTAGTTGTTGTTTTTCGGTCCCCTTTTTGAAGCAATGTTTTACGGCCGGATGCCCTTCCTGACGCCAACCCTTTTTGCCGCCTTCAACGACAAACAGGGAATTTCCCCTTAATTGGCTGTTAATTGAAATAATTGCACCCGAGTTAGTCCACATTGCAACACGTAGCGAATCATAGGCCCTTTTCATAGTTATATCATTATTATGTGTTTCAGGTAAGGCAGTGTTTCCAAAAGTTGACTCTGCGTTGCATCAATCAAACGAGATAGATCCCTTTCAATATCCCCAATGGCCTCCTAAAAGTGCCAGTAAGTTGCATGGGGCTGTGTTTACTGGCTCCACATCGCCCCAAACTCCATTGCCCACGAGGCCAAGATTGGAGAAGAAGGCCATGGCCCCACCTCGTCATCAAAGGTGGAGCCAGAGAGCCCCTAACGACCAACCAGGCTCCAAGGGCGTGGCAAAGAAACATCTGGTAAATTCGAGAAGGTTCCAAGGGCGTGGCAAATAAACGTCTGGTAAAATCGAGAAGGTTCCAAGGGCGTGGCAAAGAAACGTCTGGTAAAATTGAGAATGTTCCAAGGGCGTGGTAATGATAATAAAAACCGAGAGAGAGAGAGAGAGAGAGAGAGAGAGACAGACAGACAGACAGACAGACAGACAGACAGACAGACACACACAGACAGAGAAAGAGAGAGACAGACACACACACAGACGGAGAGACAGAGAGAGACACACACACACACACACACACACACACACACACAGAGAGAGAGAGACAGAGAGACAGACACACACACACAGACAGAAAGACAGACACACACACACAGACAGAGAGACAGACACACACACACACAGACAGAGAGACACGGTGAGAAGGTACCAGTTGAGAGGATCATTCATCTTCGTCATTTGCTTGGCACGAACATCCAGCGGCGAGTGAGAGTCGGCACGCTCGTGGGCGATCCCAACCAGCACTGACAACCGGCTTTTCGCCACGGAACCGGAGTGTGGACGCTCAAACGGAACCCCGACGTCGTGCCACGATCCCCGGACCTCCCTGCCGCCAGCTGTGTGGACCGACTATCCTTCTCCTCCCTCCAGTCATTCCTGCCTGCAATTCCCTATTCGTGTGAGTCTGTTTGTATTGTCCTGTGGGTATCAGTAAGCCTGTTTAAGCATTGCACTGTGTCTTCTTTTCCTGTACATTACTTTTATTTCTCCTCTTCCTTTGGTTTTTGTATAGTTAATAATAAATACCGGTTCCTCCTTACTTTGGTTTCATTCTCGTCCGATCGCTTTCGTGATTTCTTTCAATTGAGTACCTGTGGCACGATTTTGGCCGAACCGCTTTATAATCAGGTTTAGTCCATTGCTAACGGCTCGGATTCCGGATTGCTAAACCGCTCGGCAAATACCATCTTGTCCGGGATTCGAGCGGGGTCATCCACCTGCTTTGTGGAGGGATTTGCGGAGGTGTCCGGGAATCCCTTGCCCAATTACCTTGGCCAATCCTATCCCACAAAGGAGCGGGGTGGGTCCAGGAACGGAGATGGCCAGCTTAACAAGACAAGGGGGATTAACCCCCCCCCCCCCCTTGCTAAGGGGAGTGCCGTACTCCGGTTCCGCAACAATATATATATATATATATATATAATATATATATATATATATATATATATATATATATATATATATATATATATATATATATATATATATATATATATATATATATGTATATATAATAATAAATAATTCATTTATTTTGTATAGCGCTTTTCATGAAGCCCAAAGGTGCTTTGACAGAGTGCAAAACATAATGCATAACAAAACATGAAAACAACAATTGCAAAAAGACAAGAATCAATTGGGAAATATTTAAAGCAAAAGGAGGGAGAAGGAGAAGTGATAGTCAGGGGTTAAATGCTGTGGGTTGAATGTTGAATGCAGTGCTGAATAGGTGGGTCTTGAGTGATGTTTTGAATGTGGTGAGTGAGGAGGAGTCTCTGATGGTGTGAGGTAGTGAGTTCCAGAGGGTGGGAGCAGCGATGGGGAAGGCCCTGTCCCCCCAGGATCTGAATTTGGTCCGGATGGGGGGGGTCAGGAGGTTGGTACCAGCAGAGCGGAGGTTGCAGGTGGGAGTGTGTCTGGAGAGGAGGTCAGCCAGGTAGGATGGGGCCAGGTTATGGAGGGCTTTGTAGGTCAAGAGGAGGATTTTGTACTGGATTCTCTGGGAGATGGGGAGCCAGTGAAGCTTGTAAAGGACGGGGGTGATGTGGTCACGGGTCCGGGAATGGGTGAGTAGACGGGCAGCGGAGTTCTGAATGTATTGGAGTTTATTGGTGATTGTTGAGGGTGAACCCTAGAGGAGGCTGTTGCAGTAGTCCAGACGGGAGGTGATGAAGGCGTGGATGAGGGTTTCTGCAGCCGTGGAGGAGAGGGATGAGCGGAGACGGGCGATGTTTTTCAGGTGAAAGAAGGCTGTCTTTGTGATCTGTTTCGTGTATTTGTCGAAGGAGAGGGTTTGGTCAAAGATGACGCCAAGATTCCAGATGAGAGGGGAGGTGGATACTGGGATACCGTCAATGTTGAGGGCAAAGTTATGGGTGGATTTTGTGAGCGTTTTTGGGCCAATGATGATTATTTCAGATTTATCACAGTTAAGTTTGAGGAAGTTGATTTGAAGCTAGGATTTTATTTCAGAGATGCACTTTGTCAGGATAGAGTGGGTGTCGGTGGAGATGGACTTGGTGGAGATGAAAAGCTGGATGTCATCGGCGAAGCAGTGGAATTGGAGACCATGACGGCGGATTAAGTGACCGAGGGGGGACAGGTAAAGGATGAAGAGGAGGGGGCCAAGAACTGAACCTTGGGGGACACCTTGGGGGAGGGGAGCAGTGGGGGATTTGAAGTTATTGATGGAGATGAACTGGCGTCTGTCAGAGAGGTATGATTTAATCCAAGAGAGGGCAGTGCCGGTAACGTTAAAGGTGGATTCAAGTCGGGTGAGGAGGATGGTGTGATCGATGGTGTCAAAGGCAGCGCTGAGGTCGAGGAGGACGAGAATGTTGAGGTTGCCAGCGTCAGAGGAGAGGAGAAGGTCGTTGGTGATTTTGAGGAGAGCAGTTTCAGTACTGTGGTTGGAGCGGAATCCGGATTGGAATGTTTCATACAGGTTATTGGCAGAGAGGTGATGTTTGAGTTGAGTGGCTACAGCGCGTTCCAAAACGTTCGACAGAAAGGGTAGGTTGGAGATGGGTCTGAAGTTGTTTAGGGTGTCAGGGTTTAGACCAGGTTTTTTTAGAATGGGGGTATATATATATATATATATATATATATATGTATATGTATATGTATATGTATATATATATGTATATGTATATGTATATGTATATATATATGTATATGTATATGTATATATATATGTATATGTATATGTATATATATATGTATATGTATATGTATGTGAAGAATCAGCTCTTCGTTTGCAAAAGAAGTCCACAATAGCCTGGAATGGCGCAGCTTTATTAAAAACCAACTTATACAGATCCGGAGGAGGCCAAGACATCTATAGCAAGAGCCAGTCTCATGCCACGTCAAGCCTTCCTGAAAACACATTGATTCCCAGTAGGGACACGTTTTATCAGGAAATCTCCGAGGGAACAAACAACACTGGGAGAGGTTCCTCCCACCGTTATCATTCGGGGGAGTCAGCCCGTCCTTATCATTTGGACCAAATGTTTCTCTGGGCTCCGAGAAAACAGAAATGTAACTCACAATGAGGAGAGTGTATGCTTAGCCAAACAAACCCATATATTTTATGGGTTTGTGTACATGAGTAATCCAAAGCATGTTTATACAGAGTCATGCGTTGCTGAGATTAAAACAAAATATATATAGTTAACGATAGGTTCATGTCATTCTACTAGCATTACGCAAAAACAAGCGCATGTGGGCGTGGTTTTACGACCAGCCTCGAAAAAAGCACACGTATACAATTTGTTCAGCATGACCTCAGCGAGCCTCTCCTTATCCAAAACTAAAACGAAGCAAAAACCCTTTATTTACTTTATGAAAATAGCATTTTTAGACAACATTTAAATCATAACACATTAGCACCCAACGTCTATAACTGAACTTTAGGCAATAACAAATCTACTACTTGACATTCCTTCCTCTTGTCTCGTCGAGACAAAGTATCTTAAGAGACAACGTGCCACATTGGGCTTTATTGAAAAATAATTGTGTAATGCGGGTATTGAAAAAATAATTGTGTAATGCGGGTATCTCCCAAGGGCATATCGTGCGCCCAAAGCGCCTCGCCCGTGCATTTGGCGAACGTGTCGTGTGGTGCGTGCTCGGAGCCTGAGGGCTCAGAACATGAAAGTCCATTAACGTTTCGGATCCACAACGAAGACGTCTGGTCCAGATGAGGTTCTGCTCCGCCAGAGGGTGCATCACTTCCCCTGCGGAACTGGCTCCCCCCACCCTTTGCAGACGCAGTCCTTGCAGATCTTCGAAGTTAATCAACGGTCATGCCCATGAGGTCCCTCACGTGTTGCTGTTCTGGGGAATACAAAATGTCGTCAGTATCTTGTGTCTCAATTTCCTGGTCAGGGTACAGAGCGTAAAAATCCGAATCCGAATCACTTGAAGCAAAGAGATCCGCAACATGTGGATCAAAGAGATCCGAAACATTTGGATCAAAGAGATCCGAAACATTTGAAGAAAAGAGAGGGACTTCCTTTATGTCAAAGTCTCCCATGGGCGCCTGGTCGGCTTGCGGGTCTAGGATATCCACGTCGGGTCCCTCGACCGCCAGACCCAGTGTCGCAATCAGATCCATAGTTGGGTCAGAAGGGGGCGTGCAGCTGTCAGCTTGTAATACATAAGCAGCGTTAGCCAGTACACGCAAGGGGTTTATAGCACAAGTATCACAGTCATCACATACACCGTTACAGGCAGCAGCCAGTTCCCACATGGGATCCACACAAGTATCACAGTTGCCACAAAATTCAATGCAATTTTCTGGAGCGCCGGTCGCAACTGCCTTGTTGAAGGACCCGTTCAGGTCGACGGCCTCTGTGGTCAGAGCCATAGTTGTTGTCGGCGGCTTCTTCACTTTCCATCCTGTAAAATACTTTCTCATACAGAGGAGGACTAGAGATTTCATTAGTGCCCCCCAAATTACTACCCCGATTATCACAGCCAGTGCGGTCAATAACCACTTCACTATGGTGCCCGTCCATCCCTGGAACCAGTCAGTGAGCCAGCTAAATGTATAAGAATTTTCGCGCGCGATCCGATCGATCCAATAGTATGTCATGAGCCGTAGCGGTGTCGTTTGCCACCTTTTCTAGGGCCAAAGCCAATTTATCTATCCGGAAACTATCCATGACTGTGCCCGCTCCTGGGAAGAAGAAACCAAACACCTTTTCCCCTAGGCTCCCGTGTAGTTTAGTGGTTCCATCTTCGTTCATGACTGACCTCTTATAACGCCTGTCCAAGGACTTTGGGTCTAGCTCATCCAGTATCTCAACGTCAGGAAGGACTGAACCCAGATAACATGTGCCCCCCCAATTATTTGGTAAATAGGGGTAAGCCTTGTCGCCGCATATAAACATTGTCCCATGGGGTGGGACCAGGTGGGTGGATAAGCACTGGAGTCCCTTTACCACCCCATTAATCCTACTAACCCCCCTAGAGAATGTTATAGCCGTTATGTTGTGGTTGTGTTTATCTTGCAGTACTATTCGTAATGTAATCCCCGAGCTCCCTTGTCCCAGCTTCCCGGGGAGAGTGTAGGCGCATTCTGATTCTCCCATACGCAAGTGGCCGGAACCCTGGAGGCAGACCCTCCCTTTCTGTGGTTTGACCCAGACGGGGGCAGGCCTCTCGGCCACATGGGCAATCATTGACGGGCGATAATTAAATTGTCGATTGCAACTCTTGCCGTTGTCAACCCCTTCTCTTTCCAGCGTGGTGACTAAACATGGGGGATCGATAGGTTGTGAGCAGAGGTCATTGAGGGACAGAGGTAGCACTATCATGTGTATTCCTGTGGTGCCTGCTTGGGGAAAGCGCATGCACGACCAGCGGTGTGTCCTATTTTGAATTGTTGCCACCTCCCTGGCCACTTTCCAATATGTGTTTTCCCCCCTCTTTGGGGCCTTATTCTGGGGGTGTGGCGTGAGTATGTATTCGTTGCATCGTATGTAGTTCTTTTCGCCACCGGCCGCGCCAGGGGTCCAGACGCTGCACCGGACCTGCATAGTCATGCCTTTCTCTAGGCGCGTGCGTGTTTGTAGCTTAAAATCAGGGGTTCCCCATTTGTATCCTGGTTGGGCCAAGGTCTCAATGCTAGCTCGCCCGTCTTCCCGGAACTCTCGTTGCTTTTGTAGTACCATGCCAACGCGTCCAGGCCCTGCCGACAGTGCTAGCCATTTTACGTTCACCCAATTTGTGTGCAGGGCTTTCTGTTCGAAACATGGTGGTGATACTCTTTGTCCCCATGTTACGGTGAGGTGTCGGGTTTCGTTTTCGCATCTATTGGAATCGGAATTTCCCCTAGCTGCTGTCGCTATCAATAGTATTGTACCTATGATTAGGCCCATCCTTACTGTGTTCTGGGGGTGTGGTGTCTGGTGCTTGTATGGCCAACTTACAGTGCGTGGCGTGGATCCACGAAGTCTTGCCCTTGCAAAAGACTGCCGTTGGTGTAGTCAGCAACACCTGGACTGGTCCCTTCCACCTTGGTTCCAAGGCGTTCTTGCAGGTGAAGTGCTCCACGAACACCTGGTCTTTTTCCTCTGGTGGAACACCTGGTCCACAAGTCTCCTGGGAGCGCCTGGTCTACAGGTCTCCAATTTCCTAATCCACTTTTTTCAAGTGGATCCAATTTTATCCAATATTCAATTTTTTTAAATTCAATCCCATTTAATCCAGTCCAATTCAAATTAAATTCAATCCTTCTCTCAGCATCCCATTACCTGTTTCCAACATCAATAAAAATAAAATTATAAAATTAAACGGAAATTATTTCAGCTAGAGTTTCAACTAGAATTACCACAAACCAACCACCTTTAACCTCCATTAACACAAACACAAACCACCATTAACCTCGATTAATACAAACAAACCACCATTAACCTCCATGAACCTCCCCCTATTATTTATTTATTTTCACGAATAAACAAATAATAGAAATAACCTGGTCTACTTCCAATTTCAATTCTGGTCAGTTCTGGTGTCTGGTCACACACAATGTTTTCCTCACCCACTGTGATTCGCTCACAATAGATTCTCACTGTTATGTCTGAAATTAAGCTACCCTACTGGGTATTCGTGAAGGGGGTCCATCTTTCCCAACCCCTTCCTTCACACCAGCCACTTCACGTTGTCCACCATACTCACTGAATTGTCATCAATTCTGAAATTCGTCTCATGAAAACACATCCCAGAGTCTAGTGTAACAGCCAGACAAACACATAGACACGCCGAAGACCCCAGGGTACCCATCAAACTAGCTTGTCCGCAGATCCACAACACAGCGAAACATGTAACTTTACTAAAATAATCGCTTACTCATAACTAATACTCATACCACTAATTACTCATACCAATACTTACTTAAAATAATGTAATATCCCAATCTTCACCCTTTATGCAAATCGAAGCACCCCGGACAACCCACAACCAATATCAACCACTGTAGCCGCCTTCCCCTCCAGGCAGCCACACACAGCCACATACATCTCCACCCACGTCACACAAGACAACAGCCAACCAGTGTGTCCACCACACAGAAACCTTTGGCAATGCAACAACCGAACTCCCAGACAACCAACAACAAAACCCAATCCATCTCCATGGCTCATCAAGCAGTTCCAACTTAATCCAGCTTCACATACCGATTTCCCCAAAACTCGTGAAACTTCACCCCCGTTCTGGAAAAACCCTGGACTAAACCCTGACACCCTAAATAACTTCAGACCCATCTCCAATCTACCCTTTCTGTCAAAAGTTTTGGAACGTGCTGTGGCCACTCAACTCAAACATCACCACTCTGCCAATAACCTGTATGAAACATCCCAATCCGGATTCTGCTCCAGCCACAGTACTGAAACTGTTCTCCTCAAAATCACCAGCGACCTTTTCTCTCCTCTGACGCCGGCAACCTCAACATTTTCATCCTCCTCACCTCAACGCCTCCTTTGACATCATCAATCACGCCATCCTCCTCACCCTGTTTAGACCAGCTTGTGCCTATTAAACCCAAATCAGTTCACTCCCAAGCTTCACATGGACCACCTACAGCACTGCAAAGATGTCCTCTACTCCACCTACTACCCTCAAATTATCCACTCTGGCTCCGGAATCCCAAAAGCACTCTTCTCTACAATAAACAAACTAAATAAACAAACTTTACAACGTGAACAAACTCCTCAGCGCCCTGGATACCGCCACCTGTCATTCTGAGTAGACAACAGCATCTCCTTTCTGGCTTTCAGCATCTCCTTTCTCCTTTCTGGCATCCAAATGAAATTCTGGCTTCAAATCAACTTCCTCGAACTTAACTATGATAAATCTAAATTAATCTTCGTTTGCCCACAACCACTCATAACTTTGCCCCCCAAAAAACAAGTCACATTCTTTGTATATTGCCAACATTGTTCATCGTTTAAGTATCATCCAGAACTAAATTTTTATAAACCATCAACTTGTAGATGCATTTATTTATATCCCATTAACCCAAGAACTCTCAATTGCTTGGTTATATTTTAGTAATGTCATATATCCATATTTCTTTTCCAAATTGTTCCTGATATACACATTAATCCCATCTGTCTTCGTTTCCAGATGAACTCAAATCAGGAAATCAACACAAATCCTTATTACCTCCAATCAATTCAAAATTAAATCAAACAATTCAAAACCAGATCGGATCAGCGATCAGAAATCACTTTTCCAATCAACACATTCCAAGCAACAATTCATTCAAAGACCAAGCTTAAAAACACAACTCTCATCTTACTGTGACAAATAAGCAACCAACCTACTTCACACTAAAACAAATAACTTTTCATCACCCCTTTCTTCTCCACCGCCTCTTACACTTAAACAGATCATAATTACTCACTCATACACTGTTGCCCATCACCCAGTTGCCCCAGACCCAAACACAGGTTTGAAATCCCAGTAGGTTGTTCTTCAATCCCAACCATCATGTGATCCCAACATCTCTCCATTTATTTCGTTCCTCATGGGGTTGGTGTTTTATGGCCTTTACCTCTTACCCAATCACACTGCACATTATTCCCCGTCCTTGATGGATAATTTTACATCCAGATGGGCACAGCATCCCATTTTTGGCGACCCAGCCCTAAAACAAGCCCCTGGACTCCTTGCAGGCTGGACCAAAACCCCTGGACCTGCCTCCATGGAACAATGACGCCTAAGCACTCAATTAGCCCTCCCAGTACCAAAGACTTACAATCAGACCGACAGACAGACAAATAACAGAGGCATGTCGCCAGCCCCAGCACAGGACATCCCCTTTCCGGGCAGGTACAATATAATCCACAGCATCGAAATGCCAATTTCTATCCGGGGCCTCGCAAAGCCAAAATCCATGCATGCGTGCTCCATCATGCAACCCGATCTGTACTCGGTGCGCCCGGCGCCCCCTATAATCAGTGAGTTATAATAACCACAATATCTCTGGCACCCAACTCGTGATACCACAATTTAATCCACGTTACTTGCATCTCTTCATCCTCACAAATGTCCTCCATTTAACGTGACTCAAATCCATCTCAAATCCCCACAGCTCGATCGAACGTCACTGTGCTCGGCCCGGATAAATTAAATTCCAAGCGTACTGTACCTGACGCTTCCGGTCGGCACCGGAAGTCTGTTTATTTCTTGAGACCCCTGAATCGGGACATCAACGACAATTACAAAGACAAACAGGACTCGATATTCTCTGTTCATTAATTACGTACATGATTTTGGTTTAACCAACAATATATGTCCCGATATTCTCTCCAGATTTAAGTTCTATATCCTGTCGTTAAAGCAACACCCTGTAGACTGACTCCGCCTGTCGTTCTTCCAAGGTTAGTGAATTACCTCTGACCTTTCCCTTGCATATCTCGAACAAAGGTCAACTAAACTTTAAAAGGTCAAACTTCGAATTGGGGTAACCAGCGCTTTATTATCCCACAAGTAATGCAAGTCCGGCGACAATGGACAAATGACCATTAATGTGGCTCTACATAGCATAATGCTAACTTCTACGAATCCAACAACCGTCACAATCCGTTCAGGGACTTCCGTACGTGCTCTACAATGCAGCACCTCTCTACCTGGTGCACACCTTTCGCACATCCTTCCTCGTTCGCACAACGCTTCATCAACACACCTCCTCGCGCCCACACCTTGGCACAAGCCACACCACATACCGACAGTTGAAACCTCAACCGTCCTCCTTCCTCGGATCAGCGTTCTGTTGAAACCGTGACATTTCTGCCTACCTCAATCAGAGATCTCTCTGAATCTCATTTATTCGCACTGTATCTCACTTACTGTATGAACAAGACTTTTTGGCTCCGGAAATTAATTACTCTGTCTTGAAATCGTTTAATTTAACCATCCTAAATAAATCCATCCATATAAATCCATCTTAAATAACGTATTCGTCCTGTGACATTGCCTGGCATATATGTCGCAGCCGGCCACTATTCCGACATGGCTCATGACTCATGTCTAATTCTGACAAGAAGATGAAGGATGAAGGACATGACATGAAGAAGAAGATTCTGACAAGATACTGACATGTGAACGTCCGACATCCAGCAAAGTCGAAATGACCCACAATGCATTTGGGCACACACTTCCTCTGAGAGTGGGCGAGTTATCGCCGGCACTCTGAGCAACCTCATCGCACCCGACCCCAAAATGCACTATATGACACCAATTTCAAAGGTGAGCTGCCTCAGCGATACATCCCACACATACAATCCACAATATCTGCCATTGAATGAACTCTTCAATTCAAATAAAACACACATATTGATTCGAATTCTGCAACCATCTCCAAGAAACCGCTTCATATCAACAGTAGATCGACAAGGGCACTCCGGGTGCTTTCCTGACCCGATTTATATCAATTCGCTTCCCAAACAACTCCCAAACAGATGAAAATCCGGACTCAGTTCAGGACCTCGCCTGTTCTCTCGGATAGACGCTAAAATGGACATTCCCGGCCTGAATTTCCCCCAAGTCGAGCAGATCGCTTACAAAGTTTCACACCGAAACCCTCTGCTTTGCACATGACACACAGACAAACACATTGGCCAGACACACACGTCAATTAACATCCCAATATACATTCATTCCTCATTCATGTTACGTCTCTCATTCAAGGAAAAGGATTTTTTGGGACGGGTTTGGACGGGGGGTGGGTTGAGGTGAAAAAAAGGGAAGGCAGGGTGGGGTGTTGGGGTGTTGCCTAGAGCCCCGGGACTGAGCTCAGGTCTTGGGGGGGTGGGGGGTGTTGCCTAGAGCCCCGGGACTGAGCTCAGGTTTTGGGGGGGGTGGGGGGTCTTGGTCTGGTATCTGGTCCAGCGGCATCACTCGCTGTTTTACTTGTTTAACTACCTCCTTAATTGTTTTGTCCTGAACTTTGCTTCCTGAACTTGCTTCCTTTGGCTCTGAAGCTTCAAATTCCTACAATGCAGCTCCTGCTTCAATTTTCAATATTTCAAAACCTAACCTGTCCTTCTCACCCTGTGGCCACCTGGCCCATTTCCTGTGAGCTTATTTATTTTCTCTTGTCCACCAGATCCTGGCCTGCTTTATCTGGACCTCTTGTCTAGAACTTAGTCTAGAGCTTCCTGGCTTGACCTCGTAGTTGTCACTACCTTCTTGTCAAACCTACCTGGTACCTACGCATTTCACCCTTCCTGGCCATGTCCCTTTGGCCGTCTAAGTTTAGCCACAGCCCTTCGTTCCCTGGCATGCAATGGCTTACCCCATCTTGTCTCTGGGCTGTTCCTTCCTGGAAAAATCTTGGCCACCTGGTTTCAACCTATATGGCTGTCCGACCTCATTTTCCCCTCCTGGTGCTAACTGTAACTTTAAGCTTACTGTTAAGTCCTTACTGGTTTATCCTTACTTGTTTATCCTGGCTTTAACAAAGCTACGTCATTCTGAGGCCTAAATGAGCCTCTACTTACAATTTCTGTTCGAGTGCAGACAGCGCGGAAGACAAGGAGACTGAACCCGCTCGAAGGAGGAAGGTACGAATTTGGAATAATAGCCCTCTGATATAAAACAACTCCCACCTTTAATCAAATCAACGTGCCGGCGCCGGCCTCAGGTCAGCCTTCCTCCTGTCCCTCGGGCTCCGTTTCCCGTCCTCCGCGTCTGTTGACACCCCACTCCTGGTACCATCTGTGAAGAATCAGCTCTTCGTTTGCAAAAGAAGTCCACAATAGCCTGGAATGGCGCAGCTTTATTAAAAACCAACTTATACAGATCCGGAGGAGGCCAAGACATCTATAGCAAGAGCCAGTCTCATGCCACGTCAAGCCTTCCTGAAAACACATTGATTCCCAGTAGGGACACGTTTTATCAGGAAATCTCCGAGGGAACAAACAACACTGGGAGAGGTTCCTCCCACCGTTATCATTCGGGGGAGTCAGCCCGTCCTTATCATTTGGACCAAATGTTTCTCTGGGCTCCGAGAAAACAGAAATGTAACTCACAATGAGGAGAGTGTATGCTTAGCCAAACAAACCCATATATTTTATGGGTTTGTGTACATGAGTAATCCAAAGCATGTTTATACAGAGTCATGCGTTGCTGAGATTAAAACAAAATATATATAGTTAACGATAGGTTCATGTCATTCTACTAGCATTACGCAAAAACAAGCGCATGTGGGCGTGGTTTTACGACCAGCCTCGAAAAAAGCACACGTATACAATTTGTTCAGCATGACCTCAGCGAGCCTCTCCTTATCCAAAACTAAAACGAAGCAAAAACCCTTTATTTACTTTATGAAAATAGCATTTTTAGACAACATTTAAATCATAACACATTAGCACCCAACGTCTATAACTGAACTTTAGGCAATAACAAATCTACTACTTGACATGTATATATATATGTATATGTATATATATATATGTATATATATATATATGTGTATATGTATATATATATATATATATATACACTGAACAGCAAGAGAAACGTCACTTCATAAAAATAATTCCTGAACATTTCCCATATAAATATCAATGCATTTCGTTTAGATATCTCGTTATTTACATTGGTCTGCATCTAAATTTAATCCTAACTACCGACAGTGGTGCCCACGTGGATAAAAACAGGGCACCAAAACGCAGGCAAAAAAATGACCGTGGTACAAAGTCGTGCATGATTCCCATGGAAATCAAAATGCACGTGCGTCTTCTTGTGACTTTCCCTATAAAAGGCACCCCAAAACGTGTGTTCATCATTCGTGTTTCGATGCCAGCGCCATGCCCAGACTTACGAGGATTCAGAGAGACCAGGCTATTGGAAGATTGCATGCTGGACAGACTGCACCAATGGTTGCCAATGCTTTCCGTGTCAACGTGAGAACCATCTACAGGTTACAGGAACGATACCAGGCCACCAACAGCACCGATGACCGCCCACGCAGTGGCAGACCGAGGGTAACAACACCACGACAGGATCGACAGATTGTGCGTCATCACATCCAAGATCGCTTTACCAGGGCTACAGAAACTGCAAGACAAACAGTTGGAACCCACCAGGGACACATTAGTGGTGATACAGTCCGTCGACGTTTGAAGAACAGGGATGTCCGTTGTCACAGGCCGTATCGTTTCCCCATTCTTACAGCTCGACACTGCCGTGACCGACTACAGTGGGCCACACAGCATCAAAATTGGTGTTACCAGCAGTGGAGAACTGTTCTTTTCTCAGACGAAAGCCGATACTGTGTTTACACGGCAGATGGCAGAGTGAGAGTTTGGCGTAGACGTGGGGAACACTACTCAGATGACTGTGTGATGGAAAGAGACTCGTGGGGTGGTCCAAACATCATGGTATGGGGTGCTATTGCTCTCAATCACAAAGTCGGTCCTGTGGTGTTCCAGAATATTGGTCCAGGAAGAGGCAATGGTGTCACAGCTGCTCGCTACATCGATCAAGTCCTCAGACCTCACGTTGTGCCACATTTTGGACGTCACAGAAATCATGTCTTCCAGCAGGACAACGCCCGTGCCCACACTGCCAGAGCAACAAGTGACTTCCTGCAACAGAATGGCATCCAAACCATGCACTGTCCTGCGCTCAGCCCCGATTTAAACCCGATAGAGTACTTGTGGGATGAGGTTCAAAGAAGACTGAATGACGTTCGACCAAGGCCGACAACTGCAGCTCAACTCAGTCAGGCATTTCTCAGAGGGTGGGCCCAAGTGACCAATGCCTTCGTCAACCGATTAATCCACTCCATGTACAGACGATGTATGGCTGTCATCAATGCTCACGGGGATCACACAAGATACTGATTTTGACCTCCCTTGTTCTCACCTGGTCTTGTGTTTTTCTTATTCAGAACATTTCACATTATTGTTTGAACCGTGGTGACCATACCTGTAATGTTTCCCTTGTTCTCCTTGGGTCGTCGCAACCGCGAGACTCGAATCGCCACTTCCGGTCGGACGTGGGGCAGGGTTTCGGGACAATGTTCGCACGTACCTAAGTACCCGCGCCGCCACGGAAGCGGGGATCAAGTCTCGCACGAACCTCGCGTAATTTGAGTACGTCCGAACGGATGGCGTACCACGTGGTCCTTGCAATTACCTTGTTATGGGAACCCGGTTAGAGCGATATAATTCGTATCACGCTCAGTCAATAGATGGAAGGGACAAAATGGTCGAATCAAAGAAATAACACGTTGAATAATTCGAGTTGTGTGTTCGCCAAATGTCGTGTTCTCGGAACAATTCTGATCAGTTGTTTGCCGAAACTTAAGTCCACTGGATACGAATTACAATTCGTACACACACTACCCAGATAAATGTTTACATACAAGATCATGAATGGTGATGGTGAAGGGATTATGTTGAGGCTCACCTGTTGACTACTTGTCATCACAAAAAATGTGCATGTTGATCATGTTGTTTGAAGGTGTTTGACTTTCGGTAAGATTCTTATGCCATATTAACCTATGCTCCACTATCTCATTTCCCTTCAGTAAAGTTGATCGACATCCCGATAAAACATCTATGCAGTCACCGCGTCTCTCTCGTTATGGAGTATGTGGAAGCAGGTGAGGTTTCTGACGTCATTTTGCTGAAAAATCCACTCTTTGTGTCTGTCAAGTCCACTTTTACCTGAGTAGCTAAGTAAGTTAGTAATTAGTAAACATGAATTTTGATGTGATTGTTGGACCATCTCTTTCAGTTCTGACAAATCTCAGTTTCACCCTGTCACTCCAGCACGATTGTAAAAAAACAACCAACTGATCTTTTTTCCTGGTCAGACACAGGAAGTTGTTCGATTTCTTGACTTTATAGGTTTCACCATCAGCCATGACGTGGATCACATATCAAAGCTGTCTTCAAACTGAGCTGCAGATTCCATCATTCCAAATAATTCCTTAAACTCATAGTCTACACGGCATCTGTGTTGTCCAATGGAGACCTCTTGAGAGCTTTATATTCCACAGGATCCAGGAGACCCGTTTGTGATTTTGCTACCTCTCATTTAGGTGATGAGATGGCAGCATCACAAACTGATTTGGTTTCTGTTAAATAAGAAGCTCTCAAAATTATTATCATATCACGTGATGAGGCTGAAACTCATTGCCAGTTCCTAACATGGCAGATGGGGTGGCTCATCTCATTTATGCGACCTGTCAAAAGGCAGAGTGTCTTGGAAGAGACTGATCTAAGTCTCCCAATCCTTCACTACACAAGTTCCTGCACTAATCGCCTCTTGGTTAAACTCAAAGTGCACACTTTACACACACCTCCACTTTTTTGTTCCTCTTTTCTCCAATTACCCTCCGGAAACTATTCAATCCCATTCTCCCCTCGAAGTCTTAATACCAGTTCCCGCTTCTGGTTCCTCCGGTGAGGAAGTGTCCTTCCGAGCTCTCCACATCATCAAAGATAAGTATTTTCGCAATCGTATTTTTGTCAAATTTCTACTGGTTATTTTACTGTGTATGTGTTCACTGTGTTTTTCTAGTTCGATATTGGTTTGTATTCTTGCAAACTTGTGTGTAATTCGTCGTTTTGTTGTTTGCGCCGCGTGTGGGGACTGTCCCTCTAGGCTTCCCGTCGCGTTGTCGGATCACTAAACCATCGTGTTGTTCACCCCCTATTTCCTCCGAACACCTTACACTTTGTTTAGTCTTAAATCTAAAAAAAACCAAAAAAACCAATCCAAATAATAATTTCCTTTTCTCCTCACGGCTCCCTCCCCCGTGTGCGACCACGTGTTGTCTCGCCCCACCCCCTTTATCTCCTTTTCCTTCCACCTCTCCAGCCGATACTCAACTTTCCAATTCTTGTTTTCACCATGCTCATTCAACCCTTTTTCTTTTTCTCAGATCCATGCCCTCACCTCAGGGAATATTCCCAGATAGTTTTCATGGTTTTGTTTAAAAATATTTGAACTTCCCCTTGCAGTCCTGTACTCAGTTGTATATTACAACACGCTATTTTTCTTCCTCTTTGAAAGGCTGTCTTCAATTTCCTCTTCAAATCATTCCATTTCAAGAAAAATTCAATCTCTTACTGTTCTTCCTTTCTACATTCTCTAAACTCACCTTCATTCCACCGCTACTCTAACTTTTTCAAACGGATCTCTGACTTAAAAATCACAAGAAACCCAGTTTGTAATAAATGTTCGATTTTCTTTTGTCGTCCAACACTTTCTAAACTCCCCTCTTCCCTCACCTCCTAAAATCCCCCCTCACTCCTC
Organism: Myxine glutinosa; assembly: GCF_964187855.1. NCBI lineage: Eukaryota > Metazoa > Chordata > Myxini > Myxiniformes > Myxinidae > Myxine > Myxine glutinosa. Next base: position 24,476 of record NW_027619472.1, read on the forward strand.
CCATTCAAATCTCCCCTCTCACCCTCCCCTCCTAAAAACCTCCTCACCCTCCCTTCCTAAGCTCAACCCTCACCCCTCCCCTCCTAAACTCCCTTCTCACCCCTTCCCTCCAAATTTCTTCCCTCAACCCTCCCCTTCAAAACTCCCCCCTCACCCCTCCTCTTCCAAACTCCTCCCTCACTCCTCCCCTCCCCATTCAAATCTCTCCCCACCATGTTTCTCCCCTCTCACCCCTTCTCCTCAAGGCTGACTCCTCCCTGCTTCCTCTCCCTTCCAACTCATACCTCCACCTCCTCCAACCTTCTACTTCGCTCTGCCCCCGCCCTCAAGCAACACCTTCTACTTCGCTCTGCCCCACCCCCCCCCCCCCCCCCCCCTCAAACAACACCTCACTGTGCCTCATCCCATCACCAACAAATCTTTTGTCCTCCTCATCCTTTCCTTTCTCCAAGCTCTTCTGAAATCTCCTAAGTAAAGTGCTCTCTCTCTCTGTTGTGAAAGTAGAGCCAGAGACCTCGCAGGAAAGGAGGCTTTATTGCAATCGACCAGGTGCATTTATACATAACACAAGATCATAACATTAGTCTACATGATACAAACAAGGCATCTTAATACATTTAAAATGAGGCAAACTACGAAGCAGCAAATTAATAACTCTTACCTAGATCTCAACGAGTCAAAGCAGCAAATATGGCAGTCTCCCACTCTCACAGCTGATTACATATGCAAAACTGCCCATCTCCGCAGGGACCACCCCTGCCAGACAAGTATGTGTATCACGCCAGCAACTGGCTTTCCGTCGTCCGATTCATCACACTCTCATGCACAGATTTATCCCATCTCGTCTTCAGTTGTCATACTCTTCCTCCCGTCCATGGTACACTGAATCTCATGGTGAGGCAGTTGCTGTGAAACAACTTGCCTTCGCCTCCTGGAAGGCAAATCCAACTGAAGGTAATCTCAGTTCCTTTCACAAAGCTTGGAACAAGTGTGTCTACCCTCAGGAGAGCCAGGCAACAATATCTATCTACTCTCAAGACTGAGATCTGGTCTGTTAATCTGTTATAATCTGTAATAATCTGTTACCGGTGTGTACCCTGGTTAGAATAGGTACACCGTATCCCTGTGTGTCGTAAGAGGCGACTAAGAGGGTTGGCATCAGGAAGGGCATCCGGCCATAAAAACATTGCCTCAAAAAGAGAACCATGACAATTACAACTACATATGGGCAGGGTACAGCCCGAAGTGGAGATCGGTTTCTGAGGTTTGGGACATGGAATGTAGGGACAATGACAGGGAGATCAGGAGAAGTGGTGGAAGTATTGATCAGAAGAAGAGTGGACATATGTTGTGTGCAAGAGACGAGATGGAAGGGAAGTGGTGTGAGAATGCTGAAGGGTAGGCAGGGACAGAAATACAAGTTTGTGTGGCAAGGGTGCCCAGAGGGCGTGAATGGTGTTGGTGTCCTGTTTTCTGAGGAGTTTGTAGACAGTGTGGTGAGTGTGACTAGAGTGAGTGATAGGTTGATGATGGTGAAAATGATGACTGGAAAGCTCTTGGTGAACGTCATCTCGGGATATGCTCCGCAGGTTGGTCGGACGATAAAGAGAAGGACAAGTTCTGGTGTGCGATAGAGAAGCTGATGGAAAACGTGAAAGATGAGGAAGTTGTTGTGGTAGGAGGAGACTTAAATGGACATGTGGGAAGGAGTATGGATGGTTTTGAGGGAGTTCATGGGGGTTATGGATATGGTGTGAGAAATGGAGAAGGTGAAAGGATTTTGGAGTTTGCTGATGGAGCTGATTTGTTGATTTGTAATACTCAGTTCCAGAAAGAGGATAATAAGCTTGTTACATACACGTCAGGTGGGTCGATGACAACCGTTTACTACCTGATGGTGCGTAGGCGAGATAGGGGGCACCTCCGGGAGACAAAGGTGATCCCGAGGGAGGAGGCTTTTTCACAGCACCACTTGGTTGTCTGCGACATAAGGGTGAAAGGTGCGAGGAGAGCTCGGCGGGTGAAGTACCAACCGAGAATGAAGGTGTGGAGGTTGAAAGAGGTGACAGTAAGGGAGGCATTAAAAGAGAGGCTGAGTATGGTCGAGTATGATGTGGTTGAGCTTGAACATGGTTGGATGTCAATGAAAGATAGTCTGTTGGGAGCTGTTGGTGAGGTATGTGGATGGACAAAAGGACCACCGAGGCACTTGGAAACATGGTGGTGGGATGAGGAAGTTGGAAAGAGGATTGACGAGAAGGGGAAGAAGTTCAAGGAGTGGCAGAAGGCGAAGGGTACGGGAGCAGAAAAAGCAGAGCATGAAAGTTATAAGGCAGCCAAGAAGGCTGCAAAGAAAGAGGTAGCAAAGGCGCAGGAGGCCGGGAGGAAAATGTTCGGAGAAAGCCTGGATTTGGAAGAGGGTCAGAGAGCGGTATTCAGGATTGCAAAGCAGATAGCGAAAGAGAGGTGTGATGTGATGGGGGTGAGTTGCTTGAAGGATGAAGTGGGACAAATCGTTGTGGACCCAGATGGAATTAAAGGAAGATGGAAAAGATAAATGGAAATGCTGTTGAATACAGAGAATGAATGGGATGGCAACATAGAGAGTAACCCAGTTTTAGGACCGGCAGAGAAGATAACTGAGAAGGAAGTTGAGGAAGCGATAAAAGCAATGAAGAGTAGAAAAGCGGGAGGGCCGACGGGAGTTGTGGGAGATATGTTGAAGGCAGCAGGAAGTTGGGGTGTGAAGAGAATGACAGAGATCTGTAATCTGGTGGTGAAAGAAGGCCGCATTCCAGTGGATTGGGAACTGAGTACCCTCGTCCCTCTATACAAAGGGAAAGGTGACCCTCTGGAGTGTGGCTCGCACCGAGCGATAAAGTTATTGGAGCATGGAATGAAAGTATTGGAAAGGGTGTTGGAGAGGAGGATAAGGAAGAAGGTGAAGATCGACGAAATGCAATTTGGATTTATGCCAGGAAGAGGAACGACAGACGCGCTCTTTATTGGGAGGCAGTTGCAGGAG
>NW_027619472.1:32500-41399 GCF_964187855.1 Myxine glutinosa
TCAAACCGTGCTACCTGAAGCCCGACCGTGCTTCCCGACGCCCCGACTGTGCTTCCTGACGTCCCAACTGTGCTTCCCGAGGTCCCGACTACGCTTCCCGAAGCCCCAACCGTGCTACCTGAAGCCCCAACCGTGCTACCCGAAGCCCCAAACCGTGCTTCCCGAAGCCCCAACCGTGCTACCCGACGCCACGACTGTGCTTCCCGACGCCCCGACGTGCTTCCCGACGCCCCGACCGTGCTTCCCGACACCCCGGTGCTACCCAAACCCAGTGAGATGGCACTTGGTGATGCTAGTACTGCTGGCGAACCCATGAATGAAGAACTTGTCATACTGACCAAAAACGGAAAGCACCACTAACAAATAGCCCCGATGGTGCGATAAAGAAGGCTTTCTTGGGCAGAGACACTGTCTCTGCAAAAGAGGGCAAAACGTTTACAGCAAACGAAAATATCGAACGCCAAAGTGGAAAAGAGATGTTACTGATTTCCCAGGCTCTGAGAATAAAGCCTACATTGATCCGAACAATGCGGCCATTTTTGAGCCTGAACGCGAAGCCCTACCGGTTCCCCCTCCAGTAGCTGAGCGGACTGGTGACCAAACAAATTGCTCTATCTTACAAACAGAAATCGTAACCCCGGCTACGCAGAGATCTGCAGCCATTTGCCAAAGCACACATAAAGAAAGTAAGCACCAGTCTGCTCGTGAGTGTGTACCAGAGTACCCCAACGAAATCTCAGGAGATGCCTCCAGAGGAGCTCGTGAGAGCTGCAAGTAAGGCCCAAGATCCAGGCGGGACATTATCAGACCTGTCAGAGTCTGAGGACGAGGTGGAAGTGACTGAGCTGTCACAGTCATCAGCATCTCAGTCACAGATACCCCCCCAACACATCGTGTCGTTTCTAGCCGAAACGTACAGACAGCGTAACATAGTCATTAAAGACTATTTTGACGATTTGGTTGCATTCATCCACACTGCAAAATCCATAATTAAAACGCCTGAACAATTTGACCTGAATAAGTCACAATACACAGGTTAAGAAAATTCATCACACATGCAGGTGTAGAGTGTTCCCAGCCACAGGCTGATTTCATCAATACAGGATGAAAACTATAAAACTTGCAACTTTAAATATTAACGGTGGTGGTGCTAGCCACCTCCGCCAGGTTCAAGTAAAAAACATATTTCAACGGAAAAAGGTGGATGTGATCTTACTTCAAGAAACTCACATCACACCAAATGTGGAACATAACTGGCATCAACTTTTTAAGAGCCAATGCTATTTCAGCAATTTATCAGCGGCTTCTTGCTGAAGCCAGGCCTCGTGTGTGAGTCATGCCATTTTCAGGAGGTAATAAATGGTCGGCTTAGCTCTCTCAAACTAGTAAGCCATAACTTCCATTACACCATTTTAATGTGTATGCGCCAAGTGATAGCGTAGAGCGTAAGTCCTTCTTCACCTCAATGATAAATCACTTAAGATCGGTTGATTTTGATCATTGTGTGTGTGTCGGAGGTGATTTCAATTGCACCTTCGACCCATCGGTTGACAGAAACTCTGTCGAACCCCATCCTGAGTCCCATGTACACTTATCCAATTTTTTTAGCACAATGGGCTTCGTTGATGTTTGGCGGTTGCACCACCCAAACACATCCCAGTACACCTGGTGTCGATGCGCCAATAGTCGAGTATCCTTGGCAAGGCTTGACAGATGGTACATCAACGTACCCTTTAAAAATACTGCGGTTTCTTCAAATCTTTTTCCTTCCGTGTTTTCAGACCATCATATGGTAACCCTAAACCTTTCCTTTCCTCAACCCGCAAATAGGAGTGCTTATTGGAAGTTTAATGTTAGACTTCTAGAAGATGGTATGTTTAAAGAAGCCTTTCGTGTTTTCTGGGCAAGTCTAGTAGCAAAGAAATCTTCCTTTTCTTCATCCAGCATATGGTGGGATAACATGAAATCTCAAATTCGGGTTTTTTGTCAATGTTTCCAATCACACAGCACAAACGACAAGCACATTACAATGGCCCGGTTGGAATTGGATATTCTACAATTGGAGAGTAAATTGGCTCATGAAAACAATGATGCCAATTACCGGTTATTGCTTGTAAAGAAAGCTCTTTTAAGGGAGTTAGTTCAAGAGAAAGCAGCCGGTACATTAATTAGACTTAGAATACAGAATGTAAAATTATCAGACACCCCAAACAAGTCTTTCTTTCATTTAGAATCCTTAAGCAAGCCATCACGGCTAATCTCTTCTGTTTTGGACTCAAGAGGCAACGTTGTTGTCAACGAGGATGATGTTAGAATAAACATTATTGAATTCTTTACAAAACTTTTTGAGGAGCAGACTGTTTGTAATGATACAATGATGGATTTAACCTCTCACCTCCCCTCCCTAACTGAGGCTCAACGGTTGGAGCTTGACCTACCAATCACCCTCCTTGAGCTAACCTGTGCTCTTGCTGCCATGGATTCAGGGAAAGCTCCGGGTATTGACGGTCTACCTCCCGAATTCTTTCTGACATTTTGGGACCTTTTAGGCCCTGAGTTGCTGAATGTTTTGGACACTTCTATACAGACTGGTATAATGCCGCTGAGTCTAAGAAGAGCCGTAGTGTGCTTGCTCCCGAAAACTGAATATCCCCGACTTTTGGTGAACTGGCGACCGATCTCCCTGCTGTGCACGGACTACAAGCTTTTTTCAAAAGTACTAGCTAATCGACTAAAAAAGGTTATTGGTGATCTAGTACTGCCAGAACAGAGTTACTGTGTTCCTGGAAGATCCATCCATGATAATATTTCTTTAATCAGAGATCTCATTGATGGTAACCGTGTTAAAGAAGACTTTGGAATGATGTCGCTTGATCTTGAAAAGGCATTTGACAGTATCGACCATAAGTTTATGCATCATGTGTTACAGGCATGCGGCCTCGGAGCAAACTTTCGTTCCTACATTTCCTTGCTATACACGGATGTATTTAGTTTAATTAAGATTAATAATGTGCTGGCTCCCCCCATCAAGGTACGGAGAGGGGTTCGGCAAGGGTGCCCAGTCTCTGGTTTATTGTTTGCTCTTTCTTTAGAGCCTCTTCTCAATCTACTGAGAAAGAAGATTTCTGGAATAGCACTCTCTCCCATGAGTGCACCGCTAACCCTATGTGCTTATGCGGATGACGTCTGCATCTTTGTAAAAGATAAGGATGATATTGATATCCTTGTTGAGTGCCTATCAAAGTTTCACGCTGCCTCCTCTTTAAAAATCAATTGGAACAAGAGCAAGACGTTATGGATACCCTCCCTTTATCGCAACCTTCTTCAGCCTGTACCACAGCCGCCCCCATCCCTCCCCGCAGGGTTGCTGTGGGGAAGTGAGGGAATTAAGTACTTGGGCATATTCCTTGGTTCCCCACAGTATACTCAGAGAAATTGGGACGGGGTAATTGAGCAAGTGGGAGAAAGATTGAACCGATGGAAAAGGGTTTTACTTCATTTGTCCTTCAAGGGCCGTGTGCTAGTGATCAACAACTTAGTTGCCACAATGTTGTGGCATAGGTTCATCTGCCTGCAACCGCCGGAGGCCCTACTCAAAGCACTCCAGGGCAAACTGGTGGACTTCTTCTGGGGAGGCTACCACTGGCTACGACCCGATGTGATATGTCGCCCCCTCGGCTGAGGGTGGACACAACCTCGTCGACATCAAAGCCCGCCTAATGGCCTTCCGGCTGCGGTCCATTCAACGTCTCCTCTACATGGAACATCTGCCAGGCCGGCTCCCTGCGCGCCTTGTACTGCAGCGAGCGGGTAGGCTCGGGTACGGGTTTGAACTTTTTCAAATGAACCTCCAACATGTCGACATCGGTTCTCCCTGCTTTTTACCAAAGCCTCTTAAATGCCTGGCAGAGCCTTTCTGTGAGTCGTCAGGCAGACACATATGTAACGAAAATGCTGGCACACGAGCCTTTGTTCTATAACCCTCTCTTTCCCGACATTCCAAAGAGTCGAGATTTTTGCCAACACTTTATAGCAGCTGGTATCGTGAAGGTGCGGCATCTCCGACATGACTCAGGGTATGGTTGGAAATCCGTAAGTGAAATCGCCGACCTGACAGGGATTTGGTCCCATAGGATGATTGCAAAAATTTTGAGGAAAATGATTCAGGTGGTACGGCAACTTGGCCTAACTTGGACTCGAGGTACAGAAGAAGATCTAAATGAGCCGACAGTGCCTAAATTGATTGTTGAACCCATTCAAAACGATTTGCCCCCTGTTAGCGATGGGTCAAAGCTTTTCCAGACAATGGACAGCAAGGGCATCTACAAGATGTGCCTCAAGCTGTTAAATGGGAACCCTTCGTTAAATGGAGTTACCCGATGGAAAGGATTGTTACCCGGAGGACCCCCCTCCGAACCTATCTGGGAAGCCATGTATAGTGAGCCCACATCCAAAAGAACAGGTGATCTCCAGTGGCGTTTGGCCCACTGGATTGTTCCCTCCAACACGTTTATTAGACATTTTTCTCCTGTATCTGTTTGTTGTCCCTTCTGTACAGTCAATGAGGACTTGTTTCATGCATTCATAGACTGTATCCGATTATTTCCTTTGTTTCATTGGTTGAATTACATTGCACACAAAATGCATGTAACTTTTTCTTTGAGAAATTTCGTCTTTGGTTTTGCTCCTAAACAGAATCCTGCATCTAAACTGTTTACTTTCCTAATAGCAACTGCGAAACTTGCTGTTTATTTGACAAGAAAAGACAAACTATCTGGCAAACCAATAGAGCACTGCAAATCATGTTGTGTTTGAATGCATTAGTCTCAGCAAGATTGAAACTGGAATTTACCCTTTCCAACGAGGCCGGAAATTTTCAAAACTTTGTTGATACTTGGTGTGTTGGTGGGTTTTGTGAGGTTAAAGAAAACGAATTTAGAATACTGTTGTGAGATACTGATTGTTTCTTATTTGATGATCATTGGGTGCTTCTTCTTTTTCTTTTTCTTTTTTCTTTTTGTTGGCATTATTGATTTCATTGCAAAACGTGTATATTGTTACTTTTATATTTTTGTAATAAAAGGACTAAAAAGTCTAAGTCTCTCTCTTCTCCCCCCCCCCCCCCTCTCTCTCTCTCTCTCTCTCTCTCCTCCCCCCCCCCCCCTCTCTCTCTTCTCCCCCCCCCCCTCTCTCTCTTCTCCCCCCCCCCCTCTCTCTCTCTCTCTCTCTTCTCCCCCCCCCCCTCTCTCTCTCTCTCTCTCTCTCTTCTCCCCCCTCTCTCTCTCTCTCTCTCTCCTCCCCCCCTCTCTCTCTCTCTCTCTCATCTCTCCTCTTCTCCCCCCTCTCTCTCTCTCTTCTCCCCCCTCTCTCTCTCTCTCTCTCTCTCTCTCTCTCTCTCTCTTCTCCCCCCCCTCTCTCTCTCTCTCTCTCTCTCTTCTCCCCCCCCCTCTCTCTCTCTCTTCTCCCCCCCCCTCTCCTCTCTCTCTTCTCCCCCCCCCCCTCTCTCTCTCTCTCTCTCTTCTCCCCCCTCTCTCTCTCTCTCTCTCTCTCTCTTCTCCCCCCCCCTCTCTCTCTCTCCTCTCTCTCTCTTCTCCCCCCCCTCTCGCTCTCTCTTCTCCCCCCCCCCCTCTCTCTCTCTCTCTCTCTCTCTCTTCTCCCCCCCCTCTCGCTCTCTCTTCTCCCCCCCCCCCCTCTCTCTCTCTCTCTCTCTTCTCCCCCCCCTCTCTCTCTCTCTCTCTCTCTCTCTCTGGCGCCACCTATCGGCTGTCGGTGCGCTGGGTGCGGTGTCATGGCGTCTGCTCGCTTCGTGTCGTGAGTGCTCTGTCTTGGCTGTTTTTCCACCCCCCCCCCCCCCCCCATTTCGCTCCTTCGTGTGCTTGTTTCTATTTGTAAAGCTTCCCTGTGTTTCCCCTTCTATGTTGAGACGAGAGAGAGAGCCATAGAGCACACTTATCGTGCAGGTTAAGGTAATCGCCGTTTTTGGGCGGTTCCCTGTTGTTTTTTCCCCCGACTTATTTTCTTCACTTCAAACCTTTTTTCTCGCTTATATTTCCTTAGTTTGTTTTTTAACGCTCCCTTTCCCTAAGCTGGGAAAGTCGGAGTGCATTACTAACTTCTTCTTCCCGAGCTGGGAGGACGAGGTCGAGCCTCGTGTGTCCAAACATGGCGGCTGCTCATTCGCAGCGATATGCAGCGTTTGAGCAATTATCACGTGAGCATGGCATTGCGTGTTCTCCACCCGAGGGTATTACAGTCGAAGCTATTGTTCTCACGATCGGGAACATGATCGGGTTTGATAAGGTACGTGCGGCGTCGCGTATGAACAAACGGGTTATCGTGTTTGTGTCCGATGTAGAGCACATTGCTCTCATCGTACAACAAGGTTTGTCCCTCGACTCCGGACACTTTGTTATGGTTTATCCCTTGGATACTCCTGCTCAGAAAGTGGTTATTTCAAATGCACCACCATTTCTCGATACCGATACAATCCTTGCAGCGCTGCAGCGATATGGGCAATGTGTGTCCCCATTAATAATGCTCCCTTTGGGCTGTAAGGATGAACGTGTCAGTCACGTGATGAGTTTCCGTAGGCAGGTCTTTATGGTTCTCAAAAAGGAATATCCCTCCTTGAATGTTGCTTTAAAATTCACGACAAATGGCCGCGATTATCAAGTATACATCACCACCGACACCCTAAAGTGCTTTGGTTGTGGTGCAGTGGGACATATGAAACGGTTTTGCCGCAATCAGAAGGAACAGCCTAACATGGTCGAAACGGGAAACAATGACTCGCAGATTAATGTTAACGTTTCCTGCTCGACAAATGTGCAGGATAAACCAGGGTAAACAAGTGGACACGGCCCCCCTCCCCGTTGAACCAATGGACAGCGCAAATGAGGGGTTTGTCACCGTTTCCAAAGTAAAAAAACGTAAATCGGCTGTAAGAAGTGCGTCACCTTCTGGGAAAAGGCAAATCAGTGAAAACTCCATCACTGGATTTCAATGTGAAAACAGGTTTGCCTTATTGGAGGAAAAGGACACCTCCACTAGTACAAACATCATCAAGGAAAAAGTGGATTCTAACTTTCCAATCCCAGTGAGTGTCGCTGATCCTTCAGACAGTGTCATCTCACACGAGGACGTTCATTGTGCAGCCTCCTCCTGTCAATCGCAAGAGGAGGAAAAGCACTTAAAATCTCCCCCTAAAAAAGGAATAAATGAGGAAAATAAGGGCACAGAGAGAATAAAAGAGGATAATTTAAATCCACTGGAGGAGAGTGACATCCTTGAATCGAGCATGGTGGTCATGTCACAAACATGCTTGGACCCCCCCCACCTCGCATCCTGAAGAAGTTTCAAATGTGACTCCGGCACAAAACGTTCCTGAAGAAGTTTACTTTATTGAAACTGAGCAATCATGTGATGTGCGCCAGGAAGCTGAAACACCAATTGATTCCCATATGAGGAATCTGATGGTGAGGGTCAAGAGGAGTCCTCTCAGATTCTAAAGGCTGTAAACAGCCCTTCGGATGACGAGCTTCAGGACTTTTTGAGAGATTCCTATCGGAAAAGGAACATTGAACTGAAAGATCATTTCCCTGATCTGCAGGTGTTGATTTTTAAATTGAAGGAAATTGTGCATAACCCTGACACTCCAAATTTCACTGATGCTCAGAAGCACCGGCTAAGAAAAATGATCCAGAAAGCTCGGCAGGAGCTTCGTAAATGAGGTCCCGATGGGTTTTTTGATCTATTTAGTTATTTATCTTCTTTCTTTTTCCGAAAGAATGAGTGTTAGTTTTGGTAGTCTAAACATTAACGGTGGTGTTAGTTTAGAACGCAAAGTTCAGGTAAAAGATCTGACCCGGCGTTTGCACCTGGATGTCTTGTTACTGCAAGAAACGCATGGAGATCTGAATGGCCAAGCCCAATGGAGAAGGCTAATGAAGGGCCAGTGGTTCTTCAGTGATATCAATTGTCTCACTGCTGGAATTGCTTTCTTTGTCTCCTCCTCATTAACACTCACACAAGTTCAATATAATGAAATAATTCCCCGGACATCTGGCTTGTCTTCAATTCACTGCCAATAATCAAATCTTTGTTTTTGTAAACATATATGCCCCCTGTAAGAATGCTGAAAGGCAAAACTTCTTTCTAAAGCTAGAGGATCTTCTGAGTACAATTGATTTAAATTGCTCTTTTATAATGAGTGGCGACTTCAACTGCACTCTTGACCCTGCGTTAGATAGAAACAGTGCAGAGCCACATCCTAGATCTGCCATACCTTTGGAGAAAATCATCAAGACGACGGGATTAATAGATGTCTGGCGTATTCAGCACCCTATGCAACGGCAGTTTTCTTGGTCTAGATGTACGTCTCAGATGCACACACTAGCCAGGTTAGACAGAATTTATGTCAATACTGTAATGCTTGACAAGATATTGAAATCTGATATCGTGCCTTCTCTTTTTTCTGATCACCTGGCTGTAACCTTGTCCTTTAAGCTTGCTGTGCAGCAACATGGCAGCCCATATTGGAAGTTCAATGTCATGTTGCTGGAAAATGCTGCTTTTTGTGAAGCTTTCAAAGTGTTTTGGATTAGCCTCAAAGAAAGAAAGAATAATTTTGATAACCCGATATTGTGGTGGGACTACGCAAAGGCACAGATCGCTGTCTTTTGCCAACAGTTTAATTACTTCTCTTCTTTCAGTGTAAAAAGGGAGAGGTTCACACTAGAAAAGGAAATAATGAAGTTGCAAACTGATGTGGCAAATAGCCCCAATAGAACAAATAATCATTTGCTTATGGAAAAGAAGACTCTACTAAACAGCCTGGTCGAATACCAAGCAAAAGGTGCAATGGTCCGTCTACGGATGGATCAGCTATATAATTTAGATG
>NW_027619473.1:0-41396 GCF_964187855.1 Myxine glutinosa
TGCGAAAAGTGGTTTTTCAACACTATCACAAGTGCAAAAAGTGTTTTTTCCACACTAATACAAGTGCAAAAGTGGTTTCCTGCACCAACACAAGTGCGAAAAGTGGTTTTTCAACACTAACACAAGTGCGAAAAGTGGTTTGTTTTTCAACACTAGCACAAGTGCGAAAAGTGGTTTTTCAACACTAACACAAGTGCGAAAAGTGGTTTTTCCACACTAATACAAGTGCAAAAGTGGTTTCCTGCACCAACACAAGTGCGAAAAGTGGTTTTTCAACACTAACACAAGTGCGAAAAGTGGATTTTCAACACTAACACAAGTGCGAAAAGTGGTTTTTCCACACTAATACAAGTGCAAAAGTGGTTTCCTGCACCAACACAAGTGCGAAAAGTGGTTTTTCAACACTAACACAAGTGCGAAAAGTGGTTTTTCAACACTAACACAAGTGTGAAAAGTGGTTTTTCCACACTAATACAAGTGCAAAAGTGGTTTCCTGCACCAACACAAGTGCGAAAAGTGGTTTTTCAACACTAACACAAGTGCGAAAAGTGGTTTTTCAACACTATCACAAGTGCAAAAAGTGTTTTTTCCACACTAATACAAGTGCAAAAGTGGTTTCCTGCACCAACACAAGTGCGAAATGTGGTTTTTCAACACTAACACAAGTGCGAAAAGTGGTTTGTTTTTCAACACTAGCACAAGTGCGAAAAGTGGTTTTTCAACACTAACACAAGTGCGAAAAGTGGTTTTTCCACACTAATACAAGTGCAAAAGTGGTTTCCTGCACCAACACAAGTGCGAAAAGTGGTTTTTCAACACTAACACAAGTGCAAAAAGTGGATTTTCAACACTAACACAAGTGCGAAAAGTGGTTTTTCCACACTAATACAAGTGCAAAAGTGGTTTCCTGCACCAACACAAGTGCGAAAAGTGGTTTTTCAACACTAACACAAGTGCGAAAAGTGGTTTTTCAACACTAACACAAGTGCGAAAAGTGGTTTTTCAACACTAACACAAGTGCGAAAAGTGGTTTTTCCACACTAATACAAGTGCAAAAGTGGTTTCCTGCACCAACACAAGTGCAAAAAGTGGTTTTTCAACACTAACACAAGTGCGAAAAGTGTTTTTTCAACACTAACACAAGTGCGAAAAGTGGTTTTTCAACACTAACACAAGTGCGAAAAGTGTTTTTCACACTAACACAAGTGCGAAAAGTGGTTATTCCACACTAATACAAGTGCAAAAGTGGTTTCCTGCACCAACACAAGTGCGAAAAGTGGTTTTTCAACACTAACACAAGTGCGAAAAGTGGTTTTTCAACACTAACACAAGTGCGAAAAGTGGTTATTCCACACTAATACAAGTGCAAAAGTGGTTTCCTGCACCAACACAAGTGCGAAAAGTGGTTTTTCAACACTAACACAAGTGCGAAAAGTGGTTTTTCAACACTAACACAAGTGCGAAAAGTGGTTTTTCCACACTAATACAAGTGCAAAAGTGGTTTCCTGCACCAACACAAGTGCGAAAAGTGGTTTTTCAACACTAACACAAGTGCGAAAAGTGGTTTTTCAACACTATCACAAGTGCAAAAGTGTTTTTTCCACACTAATACAAGTGCAAAAGTGGTTTCCTGCACCAACACAAGTGCGAAAAGTGGTTTTCAACACTAACACAAGTGCGAAAAGTGGTTTTTCAACACTAACACAAGTGCGAAAAGTGGTTTTTCAACACTAACACAAGTGCGAAAAGTGTTTTTTCCACACTAATACAAGTGCAAAAGTGGTTTCCTGCACCAACACAAGTGCGAAAAGTGGTTTTTCAACACTAACACAAGTGCGAAAAGTGGTTTTTCAACACTAACACAAGTGTGAAAAGTGGTTTTTCCACACTAATACAAGTGCAAAAGTGGTTTCCTGCACCAACACAAGTGCGAAAAGTGGTTTTTCAACACTAACACAAGTGCGAAAAGTGGTTTTTCAACACTATCACAAGTGCAAAAAGTGTTTTTTCCACACTAATACAAGTGCAAAAGTGGTTTCCTGCACCAACACAAGTGCGAAAGTGGTTTTTCAACACTAACACAAGTGCGAAAAGTGGTTTGTTTTCAACACTAGCACAAGTGCGAAAAGTGGTTTTTCAACACTAACACAAGTGCGAAAAGTGGTTTTTTCCACACTAATACAAGTGCAAAAGTGGTTTCCTGCACCAACACAAGTGCGAAAAGTGGTTTTCAACACTAACACAAGTGCGAAAAGTGGATTTTCAACACTAACACAAGTGCGAAAAGTGGTTTTTCCACACTAATACAAGTGCAAAAGTGGTTTCCTGCACCAACACAAGTGCGAAAAGTGGTTTTTCAACACTAACACAAGTGCGAAAAGTGGTTTTTCAACACTAACACAAGTGTGAAAAGTGGTTTTTCCACACTAATACAAGTGCAAAAGTGGTTTCCTGCACCAACACAAGTGCGAAAAGTGGTTTTTCAACACTAACACAAGTGCGAAAAGTGGTTTTTCAACACTATCACAAGTGCAAAAAGTGTTTTTTCCACACTAATACAAGTGCAAAAGTGGTTTCCTGCACCAACACAAGTGCGAAAAGTGGTTTTTCAACACTAACACAAGTGCGAAAAGTGGTTTGTTTTTCAACACTAGCACAAGTGCGAAAAGTGGTTTTTCAACACTAACACAAGTGCGAAAAGTGGTTTTTCCACACTAATACAAGTGCAAAAGTGGTTTCCTGCACCAACACAAGTGCGAAAAGTGGTTTTTCAACACTAACACAAGTGCAAAAAGTGGATTTTCAACACTAACACAAGTGCGAAAAGTGGTTTTTCCACACTAATACAAGTGCAAAAGTGGTTTCCTGCACCAACACAAGTGCGAAAAGTGGTTTTTCAACACTAACACAAGTGCGAAAAGTGGTTTTTCAACACTAACACAAGTGCGAAAAGTGGTTTTTCAACACTAACACAAGTGCGAAAAGTGGTTTTTCCACACTAATACAAGTGCAAAAGTGGTTTCCTGCACCAACACAAGTGCAAAAAGTGGTTTTTCAACACTAACACAAGTGCGAAAAGTGTTTTTTCAACACTAACACAAGTGCGAAAAGTGGTTTTTCAACACTAACACAAGTGCAAAAAGTGGTTTTTCCACACTAATACAAGTGCAAAAGTGGTTTCCTGCACCAACACAAGTGCGAAAAGTGGTTTTTCAACACTAACACAAGTGCGAAAAGTGGTTTTTCAACACTAACACAAGTGCGAAAAGTGGTTATTCCACACTAATACAAGTGCAAAAGTGGTTTCCTGCACCAACACAAGTGCGAAAAGTGGTTTTTCAACACTAACACAAGTGCGAAAAGTGGTTTTTCAACACTAACACAAGTGCGAAAAGTGGTTTTTCAACACTAACACAAGTGCGAAAAGTGTTTTTTCCACACTAATACAAGTGCAAAAGTGGTTTCCTGCACCAACACAAGTGCGAAAAGTGGTTTTTCAACACTAACACAAGTGCGAAAAGTGGTTTTTCAACACTAACACAAGTGCGAAAGTGGTTTTTCAACACTAACACAAGTGCGAAAAGTGTTTTTTTCCACACTAATACAAGTGCAAAAGTGGTTTCCTGCACCAACACAAGTGCGAAAAGTGGTTTTTCAACACTAACACAAGTGCGAAAAGTGGTTTTTCAACACTAACACAAGTGTGAAAAGTGGTTTTTCCACACTAATACAAGTGCAAAAGTGGTTTCCTGCACCAACACAAGTGCGAAAAGTGGTTTTTCAACACTAACACAAGTGCGAAAAGTGGTTTTTCAACACTATCACAAGTGCAAAAAGTGTTTTTTCCACACTAATACAAGCGCAAAAGTGGTTTCCTGCACCAACACAAGTGCGAAAAGTGGTTTTTCAACACTAACACAAGTGCGAAAAGTGGTTTTTCAACACTAACACAAGTGCGAAAAGTGGTTATTCCACACTAATACAAGTGCAAAAGTGGTTTCCTGCACCAACACAAGTGCGAAAAGTGGTTTTTCAACACTAACACAAGTGCGAAAAGTGGTTTTTCAACACTAACACAAGTGCGAAAAGTGGTTTTTTCAACACTAACACAAGTGCGAAAAGTGTTTTTTCCACACTAATACAAGTGCAAAAGTGGTTTCCTGCACCAACACAAGTGCGAAAAGTGGTTTTTCAACACTAACACAAGTGCGAAAAGTGGTTTTTCAACACTAACACAAGTGCGAAAAGTGGTTTTTCAACACTAACACAAGTGCGAAAAGTGTTTTTTTCCACACTAATACAAGTGCAAAAGTGGTTTCCTGCACCAACACAAGTGCGAAAAGTGGTTTTTCAACACTAACACAAGTGCGAAAAGTGGTTTTTCAACACTAACACAAGTGTGAAAAGTGGTTTTTCCACACTAATACAAGTGCAAAAGTGGTTTCCTGCACCAACACAAGTGCGAAAAGTGGTTTTTCAACACTAACACAAGTGCGAAAAGTGGTTTTTCAACACTATCACAAGTGCAAAAAGTGTTTTTCCACACTAATACAAGCGCAAAAGTGGTTTCCTGCACCAACACAAGTGCGAAAAGTGGTTTTTCAACACTAACACAAGTGCAAAAAGTGGATTTTCAACACTAACACAAGTGCGAAAAGTGGTTTTTCCACACTAATACAAGTGCAAAAGTGGTTTCCTGCACCAACACAAGTGCGAAAAGTGGTTTTTCAACACTAACACAAGTGCGAAAAGTGGTTTTTCAACACTAACACAAGTGCGAAAAGTGGTTTTTCAACACTAACACAAGTGCGAAAAGTGGTTTTTCCACACTAATACAAGTGCAAAAGTGGTTTCCTGCACCAACACAAGTGCAAAAAGTGGTTTTTCAACACTAACACAAGTGCGAAAAGTGTTTTTTCAACACTAACACAAGTGCGAAAAGTGGTTTTTCAACACTAACACAAGTGCGAAAGTGGTTTTTCAACACTAACACAAGTGCGAAAAGTGGTTATTCCACACTAATACAAGTGCAAAAGTGGTTTCCTGCACCAACACAAGTGCGAAAAGTGGTTTTTCAACACTAACACAAGTGCGAAAAGTGGTTTTTCAACACTAACACAAGTGCGAAAAGTGGTTATTCCACACTAATACAAGTGCAAAAGTGGTTTTCCTGCACCAACACAAGTGCGAAAAGTGGTTTTTCAACACTAACACAAGTGCGAAAAGTGGATTTTCAACACTAACACAAGTGCGAAAAGTGGTTTTTCCACACTAATACAAGTGCAAAAGTGGTTTCCTGCACCAACACAAGTGCGAAAAGTGGTTTTTCAACACTAACACAAGTGCGAAAAGTGGTTTTTCAACACTATCACAAGTGCAAAAAGTGTTTTTTCCACACTAATACAAGTGCAAAAGTGGTTTCCTGCACCAACACAAGTGCGAAAAGTGGTTTTTCAACACTAACACAAGTGCGAAAAGTGGTTTTTCAACACTAACACAAGTGCGAAAAGTGGTTTTTCAACACTAACACAAGTGCGAAAAGTGTTTTTTTCCACACTAATACAAGTGCAAAAGTGGTTTCCTGCACCAACACAAGTGCGAAAAGTGGTTTTTCAACACTAACACAAGTGCGAAAAGTGGTTTTTCAACACTAACACAAGTGTGAAAAGTGGTTTTTCCACACTAATACAAGTGCAAAAGTGGTTTCCTGCACCAACACAAGTGCGAAAAGTGGTTTTTCAACACTAACACAAGTGCGAAAAGTGGTTTTTTCCACACTAATACAAGTGCAAAAGTGGTTCCTGCACCAACACAAGTGCGAAAAGTGGTTTTTCAACACTAACACAAGTGCAAAAAGTGGATTTTCAACACTAACACAAGTGCGAAAAGTGGTTTTTCCACACTAAGGTTTCCTGCACCAACACAAGTGCGAAAAGTGGTTTTTCAACACTAACACAAGTGCGAAAAGTGGTTTTTCAACACTAACACAAGTGCGAAAAGTGGTTTTTCAACACTAACACAAGTGCGAAAAGTGGTTTTTCCACACTAATACAAGTGCAAAAGTGGTTTCCTGCACCAACACAAGTGCAAAAAGTGGTTTTTCAACACTAACACAAGTGCGAAAAGTGTTTTTTCAACACTAACACAAGTGCGAAAAGTGGTTTTTCAACACTAACACAAGTGCGAAAAGTGGTTTTTCAACACTAACACAAGTGCGAAAAGTGGTTATTCCACACTAATACAAGTGCAAAAGTGGTTTCCTGCACCAACACAAGTGCGAAAAGTGGTTTTTCAACACTAACACAAGTGCGAAAAAGTGGTTTTTCAACACTAACACAAGTGCGAAAAGTGGTTATTCCACACTAATACAAGTGCAAAAGTGGTTTCCTGCACCAACACAAGTGCGAAAAGTGGTTTTTCAACACTAACACAAGTGCGAAAAGTGGATTTTCAACACTAACACAAGTGCGAAAAGTGGTTTTTCCACACTAATACAAGTGCAAAAGTGGTTTCCTGCACCAACACAAGTGCGAAAAGTGGTTTTTCAACACTAACACAAGTGCGAAAAGTGGTTTTCAACACTATCACAAGTGCAAAAAGTGTTTTTTCCACACTAATACAAGTGCAAAAGTGGTTTCCTGCACCAACACAAGTGCGAAAAGTGGTTTTTCAACACTAACACAAGTGCGAAAAGTGGTTTTTCAACACTAACACAAGTGCGAAAAGTGGTTTTTTCAACACTAACACAAGTGCGAAAAGTGTTTTTTTTCCACACTAATACAAGTGCAAAAGTGGTTTCCTGCACCAACACAAGTGCGAAAAGTGGTTTTTCAACACTAACACAAGTGCGAAAAGTGGTTTTTCAACACTAACACAAGTGTGAAAAGTGGTTTTTCCACACTAATACAAGTGCAAAAGTGGTTTCCTGCACCAACACAAGTGCGAAAAGTGGTTTTTCAACACTAACACAAGTGCGAAAAGTGGTTTTTCAACACTATCACAAGTGCAAAAAGTGTTTTTTTCCACACTAATACAAGTGCAAAAGTGGTTTCCTGCACCAACACAAGTGCGAAAAGTGGTTTTTCAACACTAACACAAGTGCGAAAAGTGGTTTGTTTTTTCAACACTAGCACAAGTGCGAAAAGTGGTTTTTCAACACTAACACAAGTGCGAAAAGTGGTTTTTCCACACTAATACAAGTGCAAAAGTGGTTTCCTGCACCAACACAAGTGCGAAAAGTGGTTTTTCAACACTAACACAAGTGCGAAAAGTGGATTTTCAACACTAACACAAGTGCGAAAAGTGGTTTTTCCACACTAATACAAGTGCAAAAGTGGGTTTCCTGCACCAACACAAGTGCGAAAAGTGTTTTTCAACACTAACACAAGTGCGAAAAGTGGTTTTTCAACACTAACACAAGTGTGAAAAGTGGTTTTTCCACACTAATACAAGTGCAAAAGTGGTTTCCTGCACCAACACAAGTGCGAAAAGTGGTTTTTCAACACTAACACAAGTGCGAAAAGTGGTTTTTCAACACTATCACAAGTGCAAAAAGTGTTTTTTTCCACACTAATACAAGTGCAAAAGTGGTTTCCTGCACCAACACAAGTGCGAAAAGTGGTTTTTCAACACTAACACAAGTGCGAAAAGTGGTTTGTTTTTCAACACTAGCACAAGTGCGAAAAGTGGTTTTTCAACACTAACACAAGTGCGAAAAGTGGTTTTTCCACACTAATACAAGTGCAAAAGTGGTTTCCTGCACCAACACAAGTGCGAAAAGTGGTTTTTCAACACTAACACAAGTGCAAAAAGTGGATTTTCAACACTAACACAAGTGCGAAAAGTGTTTTTCCACACTAATACAAGTGCAAAAGTGGTTTCCCTGCACCAACACAAGTGCGAAAAGTGGTTTTTCAACACTAACACAAGTGCGAAAAGTGGTTTTTCAACACTAACACAAGTGCGAAAAGTGGTTTTTCAACACTAACACAAGTGCGAAAAGTGGTTTTTCCACACTAATACAAGTGCAAAAGTGGTTTTCCTGCACCAACACAAGTGCAAAAAGTGGTTTTTCAACACTAACACAAGTGCGAAAAGTGTTTTTCAACACTAACCACAAGTGCGAAAAGTGGTTTTTCAACACTAACACAAGTGCAAAAAGTGGTTTTTCCACACTAATACAAGTGCAAAAGTGGTTTCCTGCACCAACACAAGTGCGAAAAGTGGTTTTTCAACACTAACACAAGTGCGAAAAGTGGTTTTTCAACACTAACACAAGTGCGAAAAGTGGTTATTCCACACTAATACAAGTGCAAAAGTGGTTTCCTGCACCAACACAAGTGCGAAAAGTGGTTTTTCAACACTAACACAAGTGCGAAAAGTGGTTTTTCAACACTAACACAAGTGCGAAAAGTGGTTTTTCAACACTAACACAAGTGCGAAAGAGTGTTTTTTTCCACACTAATACAAGTGCAAAAGTGGTTTCCTGCACCAACACAAGTGCGAAAAGTGGTTTTTCAAACACTAACACAAGTGCGAAAAGTGGTTTTTCAACACTAACACAAGTGCGAAAAGTGGTTTTTCAACACTAACACAAGTGCGAAAAGTGTTTTTTCCACACTAATACAAGTGCAAAAAGTGGGTTTCCTGCACCAACACAAGTGCGAAAAGTGGTTTTTCAACACTAACACAAGTGCGAAAAGTGGTTTTTCAACACTAACACAAGTGTGAAAAGTGGTTTTTCCACACTAATACAAGTGCAAAAGTGGTTTCCTGCACCAACACAAGTGCGAAAAGTGGTTTTTCAACACTAACACAAGTGCGAAAAGTGGTTTTTCAACACTATCACAAGTGCAAAAAGTGTTTTTTCCACACTAATACAAGCGCAAAAGTGGTTTCCTGCACCAACACAAGTGCGAAAAGTGGTTTTTCAACACTAACACAAGTGCGAAAAGTGGTTTTTCAACACTAACACAAGTGCGAAAAGTGGTTATTCCACACTAATACAAGTGCAAAAGTGGTTTCCTGCACCAACACAAGTGCGAAAAGTGGTTTTTCAACACTAACACAAGTGCGAAAAGTGGTTTTTCAACACTAACACAAGTGCGAAAAGTGGTTTTTCCACACTAATACAAGTGCAAAAGTGGTTTCCTGCACCAACACAAGTGCGAAAAGTGGTTTTTCAACACTAACACAAGTGCGAAAAGTGGTTTTTCAACACTAACACAAGTGTGAAAAGTGGTTTTTCCACACTAATACAAGTGCAAAAGTGGTTTCCTGCACCAACACAAGTGCGAAAGTGGTTTTTCAACACTAACACAAGTGCGAAAAGTGGTTTTTCAACACTATCACAAGTGCAAAAAGTGTTTTTTCCACACTAATACAAGTGCAAAAGTGGTTTCCTGCACCAACACAAGTGCGAAAAGTGGTTTTTCAACACTAACACAAGTGCGAAAAGTGGTTTGTTTTTCAACACTAGCACAAGTGCGAAAAGTGGTTTTTCAACACTAACACAAGTGCGAAAAGTGGTTTTTCCACACTAATACAAGTGCAAAAGTGGTTTCCTGCACCAACACAAGTGCGAAAAGTGGTTTTTCAACACTAACACAAGTGCGAAAAGTGGATTTTCAACACTAACACAAGTGCGAAAAGTGGTTTTTCCACACTAATACAAGTGCAAAAGTGGTTTCCTGCACCAACACAAGTGCGAAAAGTGGTTTTTCAACACTAACACAAGTGCGAAAAGTGGTTTTTCAACACTAACACAAGTGCGAAAAGTGGTTTTTCAACACTAACACAAGTGCGAAAAGTGGTTTTTCCACACTAATACAAGTGCAAAAGTGGTTTCCTGCACCAACACAAGTGCAAAAAGTGTTTTTCAACACTAACACAAGTGCGAAAAGTGTTTTTTCAACACTAACACAAGTGCGAAAAGTGGTTTTTCAACACTAACACAAGTGCAAAAAGTGGTTTTTTCCACACTAATACAAGTGCAAAAGTGGTTTCCTGCACCAACACAAGTGCGAAAAGTGGTTTTTCAACACTAACACAAGTGCGAAAAGTGGTTTTTCGACACTAACACAAGTGCGAAAAGTGGTTATTCCACACTAATACAAGTGCAAAAGTGTTTCCTGCACCAACACAAGTGCGAAAAGTGGTTTTTCAACACTAACACAAGTGCGAAAAAGTGGTTTTTCAACACTAACACAAGTGCGAAAAGTGGTTTTTCCACACTAATACAAGTGCAAAAGTGGTTTCCTGCACCAACACAAGTGCGAATAGTGGTTTTTCAACACTAACACAAGTGCGAAAAGTGGTTTTTCAACACTATCACAAGTGCAAAAAGTGTTTTTTCCACACTAATACAAGTGCAAAAGTGGTTTCCTGCACCAACACAAGTGCGAAAAGTGTTTTTTTCAACACTAACACAAGTGCGAAAAGTGGTTTTTCAACACTAACACAAGTGCGAAAAGTGGTTTTTCAACACTAACACAAGTGCGAAAAGTGGTTTTTCCACACTAATACAAGTGCAAAAGTGGTTTCCTGCACCAACACAAGTGCAAAAAGTGGTTTTTCAACACTAACACAAGTGCGAAAAGTGGTTTTTCAACACTATCACAAGTGCAAAAGTGTTTTTTTCCACACTAATACAAGTGCAAAAGTGGTTTCCTGCACCAACACAAGTGCGAAAAGTGGTTTTTCAACACTAACACAAGTGCGAAAAGTGGTTTTTCAACACTAACACAAGTGCGAAAAGTGGTTTTTCAACACTAACACAAGTGCGAAAAGTGGTTTTTCCACACTAATACAAGTGCAAAAGTGGTTTCCTGCACCAACACAAGTGCGAAAAGTGGTTTTTCAACACTAACACAAGTGCGAAAAGTGGATTTTCAACACTAACACAAGTGCGAAAAGTGTTTTTTCCACACTAATACAAGTGCAAAAGTGGTTTCCTGCACCAACACAAGTGCGAAAAGTGGTTTTTCAACACTAACACAAGTGCGAAAAGTGGTTTTTCAACACTAACACAAGTGCGAAAAGTGGTTTTTCAACACTAACACAAGTGCGAAAAGTGTTTTTTTCCACACTAATACAAGTGCAAAAGTGGTTTCCTGCACCAACACAAGTGCGAAAAGTGGTTTTTCAACACTAACACAAGTGCGAAAAGTGGTTTTTCAACACTAACACAAGTGTGAAAAGTGGTTTTTCCACACTAATACAAGTGCAAAAGTGGTTTCCTGCACCAACACAAGTGCGAAAAGTGGTTTTTCAACACTAACACAAGTGCGAAAAGTGGTTTTTCAACACTATCACAAGTGCAAAAAGTGTTTTTTCCACACTAATACAAGTGCAAAAGTGGTTTCCTCCACCAACACAAGTGCGAAAAGTGGTTTTTCAACACTAACACAAGTGCGAAAAGTGGTTTGTTTTTCAACACTAGCACAAGTGCGAAAAGTGGTTTTTCAACACTAACACAAGTGCGAAAAGTGGTTTTTCCACACTAATACAAGTGCAAAAGTGGTTTCCTGCACCAACACAAGTGCGAAAAGTGGTTTTTCAACACTAACACAAGTGCGAAAAGTGGATTTTCAACACTAACACAAGTGCGAAAAGTGGTTTTTCCACACTAATACAAGTGCAAAAGTGGTTTCCTGCACCAACACAAGTGCGAAAAGTGGTTTTTCAACACTAACACAAGTGCGAAAAGTGGTTTTTTCAACACTAACACAAGTGTGAAAAGTGGTTTTTTCCACACTAATACAAGTGCAAAAGTGGTTTCCTGCACCAACACAAGTGCGAAAAGTGGTTTTTCAACACTAACACAAGTGCGAAAAGTGGTTTTTCAACACTATCACAAGTGCAAAAAGTGTTTTTTTCCACACTAATACAAGTGCAAAAGTGGTTTCCTGCACCAACACAAGTGCGAAAAGTGGTTTTTCAACACTAACACAAGTGCGAAAAGTGGTTTGTTTTTCAACACTAGCACAAGTGCGAAAAGTGGTTTTTCAACACTAACACAAGTGCGAAAAGTGGTTTTTCCACACTAATACAAGTGCAAAAGTGGTTTCCTGCACCAACACAAGTGCGAAAAGTGGTTTTTCAACACTAACACAAGTGCAAAAAGTGGATTTTCAACACTAACACAAGTGCGAAAAGTGGTTTTTCCACACTAATACAAGTGCAAAAGTGGTTTCCTGCACCAACACAAGTGCGAAAAGTGGTTTTTCAACACTAACACAAGTGCGAAAAGTGGTTTTTCAACACTAACACAAGTGCGAAAAGTGGTTTTTCAACACTAACACAAGTGCGAAAAGTGGTTTTTCCACACTAATACAAGTGCAAAAGTGGTTTCCTGCACCAACACAAGTGCAAAAAGTGGTTTTTCAACACTAACACAAGTGCGAAAAGTGTTTTTTCAACACTAACACAAGTGCGAAAAGTGGTTTTCAACACTAACACAAGTGCAAAAAGTGGTTTTTTCCACACTAATACAAGTGCAAAAGTGGTTTCCTGCACCAACACAAGTGCGAAAAGTGGTTTTTCAACACTAACACAAGTGCGAAAAGTGGTTTTTTCAACACTAACACAAGTGCGAAAAGTGGTTATTCCACACTAATACAAGTGCAAAAGTGGTTTCCTGCACCAACACAAGTGCGAAAAGTGGTTTTTCAACACTAACACAAGTGCGAAAAGTGGTTTTTCAACACTAACACAAGTGCGAAAAGTGGTTTTTCAACACTAACACAAGTGCGAAAAGTGTTTTTTCCACACTAATACAAGTGCAAAAAGTGGTTTCCTGCACCAACACAAGTGCGAAAAGTGGTTTTCAACAGCTAACACAAGTGCGAAAAGTGGTTTTTCAACACTAACACAAGTGCGAAAAGTGGTTTTTCAACACTAACACAAGTGCGAAAAGTGTTTTTTTCCACACTAATACAAGTGCAAAAGTGGTTTCCTGCACCAACACAAGTGCGAAAAGTGGTTTTTCAACACTAACACAAGTGCGAAAAGTGGTTTTTCAACACTAACACAAGTGTGAAAAGTGGTTTTTCCACACTAATACAAGTGCAAAAGTGGTTTCCTGCACCAACACAAGTGCGAAAAGTGGTTTTTCAACACTAACACAAGTGCGAAAAGTGGTTTTTCAACACTATCACAAGTGCAAAAAGTGTTTTTTTCCACACTAATACAAGCGCAAAAGTGGGTTTCCTGCACCAACACAAGTGCGAAAAGTGGTTTTTCAACACTAACACAAGTGCGAAAAGTGGTTTGTTTTTCAACACTAGCACAAGTGCGAAAAGTGGTTTTTCAACACTAACACAAGTGCGAAAAGTGGTTTTTCCACACTAATACAAGTGCAAAAGTGGTTTCCTGCACCAACACAAGTGCGAAAAGTGGTTTTTCAACACTAACACAAGTGCGAAAAGTGGATTTTCAACACTAACACAAGTGCGAAAAGTGGTTTTTCCACACTAATACAAGTGCAAAAGTGGTTTCCTGCACCAACACAAGTGCGAAAAAGTGGTTTTTCAACACTAACACAAGTGCGAAAAGTGGTTTTTCAACACTAACACAAGTGTGAAAAGTGGTTTTTCCACACTAATACAAGTGCAAAAGTGGTTTCCTGCACCAACACAAGTGCGAAAAGTGGTTTTCAACACTAACACAAGTGCGAAAAGTGGTTTTTCAACACTATCACAAGTGCAAAAAGTGTTTTTTCCACACTAATACAAGTGCAAAAGTGGTTTCCTGCACCAACACAAGTGCGAAAAGTGGTTTTTCAACACTAACACAAGTGCGAAAAGTGGTTTGTTTTTCAACACTAGCACAAGTGCGAAAAGTGGTTTTTCAACACTAACACAAGTGCGAAAAGTGGTTTTTCCACACTAATACAAGTGCAAAAGTGGTTTCCCTGCACCAACACAAGTGCGAAAAGTGGTTTTTCAACACTAACACAAGTGCGAAAAGTGGTTTTTCAACACTAACACAAGTGCGAAAAGTGGTTTTTCCACACTAATACAAGTGCAAAAGTGGTTTCCTGCACCAACACAAGTGCGAAAAGTGGTTTTTCAACACTAACACAAGTGCGAAAAGTGGTTTTTCAACACTAACACAAGTGCGAAAAGTGGTTTTTCAACACTAACACAAGTGCGAAAAGTGGTTTTTCCACACTAATACAAGTGCAAAAGTGGTTTCCTGCACCAACACAAGTGCAAAAAGTGGTTTTTCAACACTAACACAAGTGCGAAAAGTGTTTTTTCAACACTAACACAAGTGCGAAAAGTGGTTTTTCAACACTAACACAAGTGCAAAAAGTGGTTTTTCCACACTAATACAAGTGCAAAAGTGGTTTCCTGCACCAACACAAGTGCGAAAAGTGGTTTTTCAACACTAACACAAGTGCGAAAAGTGGTTTTTCGACACTAACACAAGTGCGAAAAGTGGTTATTCCACACTAATACAAGTGCAAAAGTGGTTTCCTGCACCAACACAAGTGCGAAAAGTGGTTTTTCAACACTAACACAAGTGCGAAAAGTGGTTTTTCAACACTAACACAAGTGCGAAAAGTGGTTTTTCCACACTAATACAAGTGCAAAAGTGGTTTCCTGCACCAACACAAGTGCGAATAGTGGTTTTTCAACACTAACACAAGTGCGAAAAGTGGTTTTTCAACACTATCACAAGTGCAAAAAGTGTTTTTTCCACACTAATACAAGTGCAAAAGTGGTTTCCTGCACCAACACAAGTGCGAAAAGTGTTTTTTCAACACTAACACAAGTGCGAAAAGTGGTTTTTCAACACTAACACAAGTGCGAAAAGTGGTTTTTCAACACTAACACAAGTGCGAAAAGTGGTTTTTCCACACTAATACAAGTGCAAAAGTGGTTTCCTGCACCAACACAAGTGCAAAAAGTGGTTTTTCAACACTAACACAAGTGCGAAAAGTGGTTTTTCAACACTATCACAAGTGCAAAAAGTGTTTTTTCCACACTAATACAAGTGCAAAAGTGGTTTCCTGCACCAACACAAGTGCGAAAAGTGGTTTTTCAACACTAACACAAGTGCGAAAAGTGGTTTTTCAACACTAACACAAGTGCGAAAAGTGGTTTTTCAACACTAACACAAGTGCGAAAAGTGGTTTTTCCACACTAATACAAGTGCAAAAGTGGTTTCCTGCACCAACACAAGTGCGAAAAGTGGTTTTTCAACACTAACACAAGTGCGAAAAGTGGATTTTCAACACTAACACAAGTGCGAAAAGTGGTTTTTCCACACTAATACAAGTGCAAAAGTGGTTTCCTGCACCAACACAAGTGCGAAAAGTGGTTTTTCAACACTAACACAAGTGCGAAAAGTGGTTTTTCAACACTATCACAAGTGCAAAAAGTGTTTTTTCCACACTAATACAAGTGCAAAAGTGGTTTCCTGCACCAACACAATTGCGAAAAGTGGTTTTTCAACACTAACACAAGTGCGAAAAGTGGTTTTTCAACACTAACACAAGTGCGAAAAGTGGTTTTTCAACACTAACACAAGTGCGAAAAGTGTTTTTTCCACACTAATACAAGTGCAAAAGTGGTTTCCTGCACCAACACAAGTGCGAAAAGTGGTTTTTCAACACTAACACAAGTGCGAAAAGTGGTTTTTCAACACTAACACAAGTGCGAAAAGTGGTTTTTCCACACTAATACAAGTGCAAAAGTGGTTTCCTGCACCAACACAAGTGCGAAAAGTGGTTTTTCAACACTAACACAAGTGCGAAAAGTGGTTTTTCAACACTATCACAAGTGCAAAAAGTGTTTTTTCCACACTATCACAAGTGCAAAAAGTGTTTTTTCCACACCAACACAAGTGCAAAAGTGGTTTTTCAACACTAACACAAGTGCGAAAAGTGGTTTTTCAACACTAACACAAGTTCGAAAAGTGGTTTTTCAACACTATCACAAGTGCAAAAAGTGTTTTTTCCACACTATCACAAGTGCAAAAAGTGTTTTTTCCACACCAACACAAGTGCAAAAGTGGTTTTTCAACACTAACACAAGTGCGAAAAGTGGTTTTTCAACACTAATACAAGTGCGAAAAGTGGTTTTTTCAACACTAACACAAGTGCGAAAAGTGGTTTTTCCACACCAATACAAGTGCAAAAGTGGTTTCCTGCACCAACACAAGTGCGAAAAGTGGTTTTTCAACACTAACACAAGTGCAAAAGTGGTTTCCTGCACCAACACAAGTGCGAAAAGTGGTTTTTCAACACTAACACAAGTGCGAAAAGTGGTTTTTCCACACTAATACAAGTGCAAAAGTGGTTTCCTGCACCAACACAAGTGCGAAAAGTGGTTTTTCAACACTAACACGAGTGCGAAAAGTGGTTTTTCAACACTAACACAAGTGCGAAAAGTGGTTTTTCCACACTAATACAAGTGCAAAAGTGGTTTCCTGCACCAACACAAGTGCGAAAAGTGGTTTTTCAACACTAATACAAGTGCAAAAGTGGTTTCCTGCACCAACACATGTGCGAAAAGTGGTTTTTCAACACTAACACAAGTGCGAAAAGTGGTTTTTCAACACTAACACAAGTGCGAAAAGTGGTTTTTCCACACTAATACAAGTGCAAAAGTGGTTTCCTGCACCAACACAAGTGCGAAAAGTGGTTTTTCAACACTAACACAAGTGCGAAAAGTGGTTTTTCAACACTAACACAAGTGCGAAAAGTGGTTTTTCCACACTAATACAAGTGCAAAAGTGGTTTCCTGCACCAACACAAGTGCGAAAAGTGGTTTTTCAACACTAACACAAGTGCGAAAAGTGGTTTTTCAACACTATCACAAGTGCAAAAAGTGTTTTTTCCACACTAATACAAGTGCAAAAGTGGTTTCCTGCACCAACACAAGTGCGAAAAGTGGTTTTTCAACGCTAACACAAGTGCGAAAAGTGGTTTTTCAACACTAACACAAGTGCGAAAAGTGGTTTTTCAACACCAACACAAGTGCGAAAAGTGCTTTTTCCACACTAATACAAGTGCAAAAGTGGTTTCCTGCACCAACACAAGTGGGAAAAGTGGTTTTTCAACACTAACACAAGTGCAAAAAGTGTTTTTTCCACACTAATACAAGTGCAAAAGTGGTTTCCTGCACCAACACAAGTGCGAAAAGTGGTTTTTCAACACTAACACAAGTGAGAAAAGTGGTTTTTCAACACTAACACAAGTGCGAAAAGTGGTTTTTCAACACTAACACAAGTGCGAAAAGTGGTTTTTCCACACTAATTCAAGTGCAAAAGTGGTTTCCTGCACCAACACAAGTGCGAAAAGTGGTTTTTCAACACTAACACAAGTGCGAAAAGTGGATTTTCAACACTAACACAAGTGCGAAAAGTGGTTTTTCCACACTAATACAAGTGCAAAAGTGGTTTCCTGCACCAACACAAGTGCGAAAAGTGGTTTTTCAACACTAACACAAGTGCGAAAAGTGGTTTTTCAACACTATCACAAGTGCAAAAAGTGTTTTTTCCACACTAATACAAGTGCAAAAGTGGTTTCCTGCACCAACACAAGTGCGAAAAGTGGTTTTTCAACACTAACACAAGTGCGAAAAGTGGTTTTTCAACACTAACACAAGTGCGAAAAGTGGTTTTTCAACACTAACACAAGTGCGAAAAGTGTTTTTTTCCACACTAATACAAGTGCAAAAGTGGTTTCCTGCACCAACACAAGTGCGAAAAGTGGTTTTTCAACACTAACACAAGTGCGAAAAGTGGTTTTTCAACACTAACACAAGTGTGAAAAGTGGTTTTTCCACACTAATACAAGTGCAAAAGTGGTTTCCTGCACCAACACAATAGTCAGGTTTGTTATGTAATTTCGTTCTTTTTTTGTGGAGATTAGCAAAACTATACATTTTTGGAAAGCTGATAGCACCAGGAATCCGAAAAACCATGTTTCCATTTGCGCAAATTTTTCTTTGGCGGCCATATTGGATTTTCAAAATGGCCACCATCGGAAACCTATTTTTCGCGATATCTCAACATCCGAACCACCTAGAGTGCTGATTCCAACACCTATACCCACATTTTTGGGGATGAGGAATCACATGAAGCCATCTAAAATAATCTACACCTACCCTGGGATACCAGGTGGCAGCCTACAGCGGATTTTCAAGATGGCCACTTTCAGGAAACATGTTTTTTTCTGAATATGTATACCACATTGAGTGATGTTTCGCTACATTGTGGCACACGGATCATAATTATGAAACCACATCCCTCATATATCCTAAACAGGTGATTTATGTATTCAAGAGGTAAGTATATAGAGATGAGGCTATACAATCCATAATTATACATGTAATAATTACTTTTATTTGAACATAGAATATTTCCCATAGATGAAATTTTATCTTTGTCAACATTCATCAACATTTTGTCCTCATAGGTTTTCAAATGTCCTCATCACTGTCGTCAGAGCAGAGAACAGGTTGACAGTCATCGTCGTTTTCACATTCGGAGCTGCACAAACACAAGTCTGTGCATGTCAAGTCATTGGCACGGCACGAACACCGTCTCGATGAGCAGTCTCCTTTGCACTGACATCTGACCATCTCAAGTATTGCTTTCGGTGCTGGTGGTACATCTGTCATTAGTGGTTTCAATTCCCCATCGTTGTCCTTGAAGTAGCCATGTTGCTGTGGATCCAGGAACACTTGATGTGCGATAGTAGCCTGAGCCCATACCCTTGCCTGAAGATGTACACGATCAACATGCTGATTTAGAGCCCCTAGCGTTGGAGGTAACTTGTGACTTTCAGTCATGTGTTTACAGAAGAGGTACCAGCGCAACTCCGGAATGCTGTTGATACATATTCCCTTTGGTACGTACACTGCACATACAAATCTTGCCAAGTTGGACATCTGATCTGCGGTCACATCTGCAGCATCACCGAGCATTCTCATGGCCTGTATCACGTCACTATCGGCTCTGACGAAAGCTTCAAACCATGTTGTTTTGCCTATTCGCGAAAACCGTCCAGTATTGTCTGCTCCTGTGAATGTGTGGAATGCTGGCAATGCCTTGGCCTTTTCGACGCCAAGATTGTTCCAGATTGGTTGTACTTGCACAAGGCCCGACACAAGGGAGACAGCAGTGTTTTTGAGCAGAACATCATAGTTAGCTATGACCAAGACCAGGACATCCGTATCAAGAGAGAAGAAGGTAAGCTGTTCTGCGTTGGGATTGCGGCGAGTTGCCAGCACTGCTTGGTGAATCATCAGAGTGTCTGCCTCCTCATGATTATTGTCTTCAAAATGCACGCCTTTGTTACTCTTGGCCTTTCCTGCTGCACATATAATTATCAGCTTGGAGGCATCTCTGTTGTACTCCAACTTTTTTTCTCAGCCAGATATTCTGCCAAATCTGACTTTGTCTGAGCGTGTGACAAGAACCGCTTCATGGTGATGTGTTGGATCTTGGTATTGTCCTTCACTTGGTACTGGACTGGATTGTGCCCCCCTCGTCTTTTTTGTCTTGTGCTTTGCTTCAACGAATCGGCCTTGTAAGTATCAAACACGAGGATAACTTCGTCAAAATGTCTTGTCAGTGACATCAATCTGGTATTAAAGCTGACACTGAGATCTTCAACGGTTACTGTTGCAGCTGGTTTTGTCGACAATTTCTGTACAAGAACCATGGCGTCGACTACTGCTATTTTCATAGCTGCAGAGTTATGGACTTGAGCTTGAGGACTTGAGGTCGGAGCTAAGTCACCCGGAGCTAAGTCTCCATGTTTCACAAGGAGATGGATTAACTTTGACTTGTCAAGGCAAGGAAGCAGGTCACCGTTTGGTGCGAACAAGGCGCGAGGTGTAAGGGTGAATTCGTAGTTGCCTATTGCGTCTTTCTGGTCAACATCACGGCTTGATTTTGTCAATATCATCAGCCTTCCATACAAGTCTTTTGTTTCCTTCAAGTCGACTGACTTGTCCCTGAGCATGATCTTGGTCTTCTTCACACCAGACAAGTACATCGTGTTGTTTTCTTTTTTCACGGGTGCAAATAAGCTGACTGTTCCGTTGATTCTTTCATCAACATACTCTTCGTACAAGTGTTGACCAATGTTGTCGATATTCAGGATTTGTGACGTGTGCTCCTCTGGGACATAGGCATGTGTGATCAAGTTGTATATGCTATTTCCTTCTGTGGTAAATGGATTGCCATGACTCATGATAGCAGCCTTGATCTTTTCAACCGCTGTATTGTTCAGATTCACTGCCCTCGGACTAAGTTCGTGGTGTTCTGTCACTTTGTCTGTTTTGGTGTCGAACTGATCTTTGAATTCTCTGGTCAGCCGTGACAATTCTGGAGAGGCCATAAAGAATCTCTGCCTTGCATTGGCATTATTGGAGATGCCTGGAAGTCCAGAATGAACCTTCATTGCTCTGTTTTCCTGTTCACAAGCGTGGTCTGCACCGATTGATACAAAGGGGATGCTAGATTTCGTTACTGAGATATTTCCATTCTCGAGTTCCCTGTATGTGGCCGGATGCGTCTTCCTCAGGTCATACATATCTGCTATGTATCGCGGCCAAAGACGTTTGTATTTGATACGATCCATGGAGAAAAATAGCTTGCTGAGTGCCTCACCAGATTCGAGGTGGAGTTTGAGATCTGCGTCCCGAGAAGCTTCCACAAAGAACAGAATTGTCTCCACTCGATGCAGGTAATTCATCAAGGACTTGAACATGGCTTTTTTGGATTGTTCTGTTTCCCAAGTCTTGAATATGTTCACAACATCAGCTGTAGTGATGACATTCAACAGCTTTGTGTTGGCTTCTTTCACACTTGTGGCTTTGGTGAACTTGTCCTTTTCTGAACATGCCTCGTCTATTTCTTCTGACATATCTGAGCAAACGGCTTTCAACTGTGGATAATCTTTGAAGAACAGGTCCAGCGCCATTTCATAAAGTGCTATATATGAATAAATATGAGCACGGAGAGTGCGTTTGTAATGCGAACATCTCAGGATCTGCCTTGTTGTTGAAGGTCCGTAGAGGTCGGCCTCTATCCACGCGTCATCAATACCTGAGTTCTCAATGGAAGTACCCAGGGCTCTCAAAGCAGCCATGACCACATGCAGCTCGCCAAGCCGAGGTACAACGGTACCTTTCAGGTCTGGCCTTGCATCCAGCAGCCTTATCACCTTTTCATAGAGGGCCATATCCCAGGAAATGACTGTAGGGTGGCTTGTACCAACAACTAAGTTCTTTAGCTGAGTTGTCTGAGAGATGACGGTCAGAAGAGTCGACCACTCGTGTGCTACTTCAGGTAGAAGGGGTAAGACTCCGACTTGTGTCAAACTGTGACTACCCGACAGCAATGAGTGGTATCCTGCCCAACCAGGTATATATGTGCTGTTTGATTTCTGCATTCTGGTGATCATAGAAGCAACCAACCATCCTAGATGTGTAAGGTGATACGCTGGTGATATACCATCCTTGCTGATGTGGAATGTGTCTGTTCTCTTTATGGTTTTCGGCACCGGCTTGTCACAATGAAGCATAGGAACCTGGTACGGGGTCACTGACAAACTGGTAGTGTCAGCTATGCTCAGTTGTGGCGCCAATGTTTCTCCTTGAGTGTCACGTTTTTGATAAACAGCAATGATTGTTCCATGGGTTGTCCCTTTGCCATCCACGCTGTCTTCAGCAAAGTCTGTGTTATCAGCTGCAAAAAACACAAAAGTTCCCTTCTTCAAAAATGGAGGAACATAAAGTCCTTGGAACTTCAGGGTGTTTTCCACAATGGCATTTGCTAGGGCTGTTTCGAGGTGCATAACACGACTGTACGAGACACAGTAACCTTGAGAGCAGAGACTTTCCAGGAGTTTCTTGTTTCTTGTGTCATGGTGAACTGCCAAGGCTAATCCTAGAGACTGTGGAGTTTCTTGTGATTTGGTTGATCGGAAGGTCGCAGAATCAGTTTTGGGCCTATAGTTCACTTGCTTGTCAGATTTGAATCCACCCAATAGCATCTGACTAACAGTGAGTACTTCTCTGTTAACGTGAGTGGTTCGTTTTTCAGTTTCTAGTGTTTCTGTTGGCCCCACCATAACCCATCTGATCATTGCGTGGGGTGCTGCTGGAACATCATCTGTGCTGCTAGTGACCTGTATAGCATCGGATGAGTTTTCCTGTTGGTGGAAGTTCTTGATAATTCTGCGCAATGCCTTTGCTGCTTTATAGATAATATTCAGATCGTCTACTTCACTTTCTATCATGGCAGACGGAACCATATCGGATTCGCATGCATCTGGGGAGTAAAGAACAGAAGGTTTTCTCCTGTCCTTTTGCCTAACAGACGTTACGTGTGGTAGTTCTAGAAGAATTCTCTCCTTGAGCCAGTGTCTACTATATGCAGGGAAGTGGTGCGCCAATGCATCTGTGCCACCAAGCAAGTTGATGTATGTTGTTTCAATATGTGCCATGGATAAGTATTGTTTATTCTGAGTTTGACAGTCGACAAGGCTAATCAACTCAATCAAACATGATGTTTGAAACGGATGACCTCTCTCTGTTGTTCCCTTGTTATCCTTGGTACGTAACACATGGAATACATTTGTTGTCCAACATGACTTGTGGTATTCAACATCGATTGCATGTGCATCAGTGGGTGAGATGGATGTGTGTAACCTAGTTTGCAGGGTGAGATTTCCAGACAGCTCCACAGCATCGTGTAATGCTTTCCCACCGTTTTCTGTTCTCAATGTGTACAATTTTTGCTCGTTATCTTCCTGGCAGAAAAAGCAATGTTCCTTAATGAATGGAGCTGTTGCAGAACGTGTAAACGGACTGGTGGTGGAAGTTGATGGTTCGTCCAGTTCTGTGCTTTTTCGCTTTTGTCCACGTTTTTTCTCTGTGTAGGAGCCGGCTGAAATGTGATATTGATGGCGGTCTTTGGCACGTTGTACCTTCTCTTTGTTGGTTGCATTTGAATAACAGATACGATGCCAAACTGCATTATTGAATTGCAGACTTTCACTTGTTTCATCCTTTAAGCGACTGTGAATTTTAACATATTTTCCATCATGGTAGGCTGCTCTATCATTAAGGGTTTGTAGCAAGTGTTCAAATGAGTCCGGTTTGGGCTGCTGGACAAGCGTTCCATATTTTGCTGAAGCGGTTTGACAAATTATGCAGTGCTGCCACTGTGTGGGCTGAGTCGTAACTTCACTCATCTTCTCTCAAGACCTGCAAATATATAAAACGACAACAGGTAAGTAATTGTGAGCTTCATGAGGTTTATTTTAAATGAACTATTAGGTCTGATATAATGACTTTCCATGTACATGAACTGAACATGTTGAAATGATTATTTTCATGTACATGAATTATGAAATGAAATGAAATGAGTAGATTATTTTAGACGGCTTCATGTGATTCCTCATCCCCAAAAATGTGGGTATAGGTGTTGGAATCAGCACTCTAGGTGGTTCGGATGTTGAGATATCGCGAAAAATAGGTTTCTGATGGTGGCCATTTTGAAAATCCAATATGGCCGCCAAAGAAAAATTTGCGCAAATGGAAACATGGTTTTTCGGATTCCTGGTGCTATAAGCTTTCCAAAAATGTATAGGTTTGCTAATCTCCACAAAAAAAGAACGAAATTATAAATCTGAACATAATGAACCTGACTACAAGTGCGAAAAGTGGTTTTTCAACACTAACACAAGTGCGAAAAGTGGTTTTTCAACACTATCACAAGTGCAAAAAGTGTTTTTTCCACACTAATACAAGTGCAAAAGTGGTTTCCTGCACCAACACAAGTGCGAAAAGTGGTTTTTCAACACTAACACAAGTGCGAAAAGTGGTTTGTTTTTCAACACTAGCACAAGTGCGAAAAGTGGTTTCCTGCACCAACACAAGTGCGAAAAGTGGTTTTTCAACACTAACACAAGTGCAAAAGTGGTTTCCTGCACCAACACAAGTGCGAAAAGTGGTTTTTCAACACTAACACAAGTGCGAAAAGTGGTTTTTCCACACTAATACAAGTGCAAAAGTGGTTTCCTGCACCAACACAAGTGCGAAAAGTAGTTTTTCAACACTAACACGAGTGCGAAAAGTGGTTTTTCAACACTAACACAAGTGCGAAAAGTGGTTTTTCAACACTAACACAAGTGCGAAAAGTGGTTTTTCAACACTAACACAGGTGCGAAAAGTGGTTTTTCAACACTATCACAAGTGCAAAAAGTGTTTTTTCCACACTAATACAAGTGCCAAAGTGGTTTCCTGCACCAACACAAGTGCAAAAAGTGGTTTTTCAACACCAACACAAGTGCGAAAAGTGGTTTTTCAACACTAATACAAGTGCAAAAGTGGTTTCCTGCACCAACACATGTGCGAAAAGTGGTTTTTCAACACTAACACAAGTGCGAAAAGTGGTTTTTCAACACTAACACAAGTGCGAAAAGTGGTTTTTCCACACTAATACAAGTGCAAAAGTGGTTTCCTGCACCAACACAAGTGCGAAAAGTGGTTTTTCAACACTAACACAAGTGCGAAAAGTGGTTTTTCAACACTAACACAAGTGCGAAAAGTGGTTTTTCCACACTAATACAAGTGCAAAAGTGGTTTCCTGCACCAACACAAGTGCGAAAAGTGGTTTTTCAACACTAACACAAGTGCGAAAAGTGGTTTTTCAACACTATCACAAGTGCAAAAAGTGTTTTTTCCACACTAATACAAGTGCAAAAGTGGTTTCCTGCACCAACACAAGTGCGAAAAGTGGTTTTTCAACGCTAACACAAGTGCGAAAAGTGGTTTTTCAACACTAACACAAGTGCGAAAAGTGGTTTTTCAACACCAACACAAGTGCGAAAAGTGGTTTTTCCACACTAATACAAGTGCAAAAGTGGTTTCCTGCACCAACACAAGTGGGAAAAGTGGTTTTTCAACACTAACACAAGTGCAAAAAGTGTTTTTTCCACACTAATACAAGTGCAAAAGTGGTTTCCTGCACCAACACAAGTGCGAAAAGTGGTTTTTCAACACTAACACAAGTGAGAAAAGTGGTTTTTCAACACTAACACAAGTGCGAAAAGTGGTTTTTCAACACTAACACAAGTGCGAAAAGTGGTTTTTCCACACTAATTCAAGTGCAAAAGTGGTTTCCTGCACCAACACAAGTGCGAAAAGTGGTTTTTCAACACTAACACAAGTGCGAAAAGTGGATTTTCAACACTAACACAAGTGCGAAAAGTGGTTTTTCCACACTAATACAAGTGCAAAAGTGGTTTCCTGCACCAACACAAGTGCGAAAAGTGGTTTTTCAACACTAACACAAGTGCGAAAAGTGGTTTTTCAACACTATCACAAGTGCAAAAAGTGTTTTTTCCACACTAATACAAGTGCAAAAGTGGTTTCCTGCACCAACACAAGTGCGAAAAGTGGTTTTTCAACACTAACACAAGTGCGAAAAGTGGTTTTTCAACACTAACACAAGTGCGAAAAGTGGTTTTTCAACACTAACACAAGTGCGAAAAGTGTTTTTTTCCACACTAATACAAGTGCAAAAGTGGTTTCCTGCACCAACACAAGTGCGAAAAGTGGTTTTTCAACACTAACACAAGTGCGAAAAGTGGTTTTTCAACACTAACACAAGTGTGAAAAGTGGTTTTTCCACACTAATACAAGTGCAAAAGTGGTTTCCTGCACCAACACAAGTGCGAAAAGTGGTTTTTCAACACTAACACAAGTGCGAAAAGTGGTTTTTCAACACTATCACAAGTGCAAAAAGTGTTTTTTCCACACTAATACAAGTGCAAAAGTGGTTTCCTGCACCAACACAAGTGCGAAAAGTGGTTTTTCAACACTAACACAAGTGCGAAAAGTGGTTTGTTTTTCAACACTAGCACAAGTGCGAAAAGTGGTTTTTCAACACTAACACAAGTGCGAAAAGTGGTTTTTCCACACTAATACAAGTGCAAAAGTGGTTTCCTGCACCAACACAAGTGCGAAAAGTGGTTTTTCAACACTAACACAAGTGCGAAAAGTGGATTTTCAACACTAACACAAGTGCGAAAAGTGGTTTTTCCACACTAATACAAGTGCAAAAGTGGTTTCCTGCACCAACACAAGTGCGAAAAGTGGTTTTTCAACACTAACACAAGTGCGAAAAGTGGTTTTTCAACACTATCACAAGTGCAAAAAGTGTTTTTTCCACACTAATACAAGTGCAAAAGTGGTTTCCTGCACCAACACAAGTGCGAAAAGTGGTTTTTCAACACTAACACAAGTGCGAAAAGTGGTTTTTCAACACCAACACAAGTGCGAAAAGTGGTATTTCAACACTAACACAAGTGCGAAAAGTGGATTTTCAACACTAACACAAGTGCGAAAAGTGGTTTTTCCACACTAATACAAGTGCAAAAGTGGTTTCCTGCACCAACACAAGTGCGAAAAGTGGTTTTTCAACACTAACACAAGTGCGAAAAGTGGTTTTTCAACACTAACACAAGTGCAAAAAGTGGTTTTTGCACACTAATACAAGTGCAAAAGTGGTTTCCTGCACCAACACAAGTGCGAAAAGTGGTTTTTCAACACTAACACAAGTGCGAAAAGTGGTTTTTCAACACTATCACAAGTGCAAAAAGTGTTTTTTCCACACTAATACAAGTGCAAAAGTGGTTTCCTGCACCAACACAAGTGCTAAAAGTGGTTTTTCAACACTAACATAAGTGCGAAAAGTCGTTTTTCAACACTAACACAAGTGCGAAAAGTGGTTTTTCAACACTAACACAAGTGCGAAAAGTGGTTTTTCCACACTAATACAAGTGCAAAAGTGGTTTCCTGCACCAACACAAGTGCGAAAAGTGGTTTTTCAACACTAACACAAGTGCAAAAAGTGGTTTTTCAACACTATCACAAGTGCAAAAAGTGTTTTTTCCACACTAATACAAGTGCAAAAGTGGTTTCCTGCACCAACACAAGTGCGAAAAGTGGTTTTTCAACACTAACACGAGTGCGAAAAGTGGTTTTTCAACACTAACACAAGTGCGAAAAGTGGTTTTTCCACACTAATACAAGTGCAAAAGTGGTTGCCTGCACCAACACAAGTGCGAAAAGTGGTTTTTCAACACTAACACAATTGCGAAAAGTGGTTTTTCAACACTAACACAGGTGCGAAAAGTGGTTTTTCAACACTATCACAAGTGCAAAAAGTGTTTTTTCCACACTAATACAAGTGCCAAAGTGGTTTCCTGCACCAACACAAGTGCAAAAAGTGGTTTTTCAACACTAACACAAGTGCGAAAAGTGTTTTTTCAACACTAACACAAGTGCGAAAAGTGGTTTTTCAACACTAACACAAGTGCGAAAAGTGGTTTTTCCACACTAATACAAGTGCAAAAGTGGTTTCCTGCACCAACACAAGTGCGAAAAGTGGTTTTTCAACACTAACACAAGTGCGAAAAGTGGTTTTTCAACACTAACACAAGTGCGAAAAGTGGTTATTCCACACTAATACAAGTGCAAAAGTGGTTTCCTGCACCAACACAAGTGCGAAAAGTGGTTTTTCAACACTAACACAAGTGCGAAAAGTGGTTTTTCAACACTAACACAAGTGCGAAAAGTGGTTTTTCCACACTAATACAAGTGCAAAAGTGGTTTCCTGCACCAACACAAGTGCGAATAGTGGTTTTTCAACACTAACACAAGTGCGAAAAGTGGTTTTTCAACACTATCACAAGTGCAAAAAGTGTTTTTACCACACTAATACAAGTGCAAAAGTGGTTTCCTGCACCAACACAAGGGCGAAAAGTGGTTTTTCAACACTAACACAAGTGCGAAAAGTGGTTTTTCAACACTAACACAAGTGCGAAAAGTGGTTTTTCAACACTAACACAAGTGCGAAAAGTGGTTTTTCCACACTAATACAAGTGCAAAAGTGGTTTCCTGCACCAACACAAGTGCGAAAAGTGGTTTTTCAACACTAACACAATTGCGAAAAGTGGTTTTTCAACACTATCACAAGTGCAAAAAGTGTTTTTTCCACACTAATACAAGTGCAAAAGTGGTTTCCTGCACCAACACAAGTGCGAAAAGTGGTTTTTCAACACTAACACAAGTGCGAAAAGTGGTTTTTCAACACTAACACAAGTGCGAAAAGTGGTTTTTCAACACTAACACAAGTGCGGAAAGTGGTTTTTCCACACGAATACAAGTGCAAAAGTGGTTTCCTGCACCAACACAAGTGCGAAAAGTGGTTTTTCAACACTAACACAAGTGCGAAAAGTGGATTTTCAACACTAACACAAGTGCGAAAAGTGGTTTTTCCACACTAATACAAGTGCAAAAGTGGTTTCCTGCACCAACACAAGTGCGAAAAGTGGTTTTTCAACACTAACACAAGTGCGAAAATTGGTTTTTCAACACTATCACAAGTGCAAAAAGTGTTTTTTCCACACTAATACAAGTGCAAAAGTGGTTTCCTGCACCAACACAAGTGCGAAAAGTGGTTTTTCAACACTAACACAAGTGCGAAAAGTGGTTTTTCAACACTAACACAAGTGCGAAAAGTGGTTTTTCAACACTAACACAAGTGCGAAAAGTGTTTTTTCCACACTAATACAAGTGCAAAAGTGGTTTCCTGCACCAACACAAGTGCGAAAAGTGGTTTTTCAACACTAACACAAGTGCGAAAAGTGGTTTTTCAACACTAACACAAGTGCGAAAAGTGGTTTTTCCACACTAATACAAGTGCAAAAGTGGTTTCCTGCACCAACACAAGTGCGAAAAGTGGTTTTTCAACACTAACACAAGTGCGAAAAGTGGTTTTTCCACACTAATACAAGTGCAAAAGTGGTTTCCTGCACCAACACAAGTGCGAAAAGTAGTTTTTCAACACTAACACGAGTGCGAAAAGTGGTTTTTCAACACTAACACAAGTGCGAAAAGTGGTTTTTCCACACTAATACAAGTGCAAAAGTGGTTTCCTGCACCAACACAAGTGCGAAAAGTGGTTTTTCAACACTAATACAAGTGCAAAAGTGGTTTCCTGCACCAACACATGTGCGAAAAGTGGTTTTTCAACACTAACACAAGTGCGAAAAGTGGTTTTTCAACACTAACACAAGTGCGAAAAGTGGTTTTTCCACACTAATACAAGTGCAAAAGTGGTTTCCTGCACCAACACAAGTGCGAAAAGTGGTTTTTCAACACTAACACAAGTGCGAAAAGTGGTTTTTCAACACTAACACAAGTGCGAAAAGTGGTTTTTCCACACTAATACAAGTGCAAAAGTGGTTTCCTGCACCAACACAAGTGCGAAAAGTGGTTTTTCAACACTAACACAAGTGCGAAAAGTGGTTT
Source organism: Myxine glutinosa (assembly GCF_964187855.1). Classification (NCBI taxonomy): domain Eukaryota; kingdom Metazoa; phylum Chordata; class Myxini; order Myxiniformes; family Myxinidae; genus Myxine; species Myxine glutinosa. Next base: position 29,355 of record NW_027619473.1, read on the forward strand.
TTCAACACTATCACAAGTGCAAAAAGTGTTTTTTCCACACTAATACAAGTGCAAAAGTGGTTTCCTGCACCAACACAAGTGCGAAAAGTGGTTTTTCAACGCTAACACAAGTGCGAAAAGTGGTTTTTCAACACTAACACAAGTGCGAAAAGTGGTTTTTCAACACCAACACAAGTGCGAAAAGTGGTTTTTCCACACTAATACAAGTGCAAAAGTGGTTTCCTGCACCAACACAAGTGGGAAAAGTGGTTTTTCAACACTAACACAAGTGCAAAAAGTGTTTTTTCCACACTAATACAAGTGCAAAAGTGGTTTCCTGCACCAACACAAGTGCGAAAAGTGGTTTTTCAACACTAACACAAGTGAGAAAAGTGGTTTTTCAACACTAACACAAGTGCGAAAAGTGGTTTTTCAACACTAACACAAGTGCGAAAAGTGGTTTTTCCACACTAATTCAAGTGCAAAAGTGGTTTCCTGAACCAACACAAGTGCGAAAAGTGGTTTTTCAACACTAACACAAGTGCGAAAAGTGGATTTTCAACACTAACACAAGTGCGAAAAGTGGTTTTTCCACACTAATACAAGTGCAAAAGTGGTTTCCTGCACCAACACAAGTGCGAAAAGTGGTTTTTCAACACTAACACAAGTGCGAAAAGTGGTTTTTCAACACTATCACAAGTGCAAAAAGTGTTTTTTCCACACTAATACAAGTGCAAAAGTGGTTTCCTGCACCAACACAAGTGCGAAAAGTGGTTTTTCAACACTAACACAAGTGCGAAAAGTGGTTTTTCAACACTAACACAAGTGCGAAAAGTGGTTTTTCAACACTAACACAAGTGCGAAAAGTGTTTTTTTCCACACTAATACAAGTGCAAAAGTGGTTTCCTGCACCAACACAAGTGCGAAAAGTGGTTTTTCAACACTAACACAAGTGCGAAAAGTGGTTTTTCAACACTAACACAAGTGTGAAAAGTGGTTTTTCCACACTAATACAAGTGCAAAAGTGGTTTCCTGCACCAACACAAGTGCGAAAAGTGGTTTTTCAACACTAACACAAGTGCGAAAAGTGGTTTTTCAACACTATCACAAGTGCAAAAAGTGTTTTTTCCACACTAATACAAGTGCAAAAGTGGTTTCCTGCACCAACACAAGTGCGAAAAGTGGTTTTTCAACACTAACACAAGTGCGAAAAGTGGTTTGTTTTTCAACACTAGCACAAGTGCGAAAAGTGGTTTTTCAACACTAACACAAGTGCGAAAAGTGGTTTTTCCACACTAATACAAGTGCAAAAGTGGTTTCCTGCACCAACACAAGTGCGAAAAGTGGTTTTTCAACACTAACACAAGTGCGAAAAGTGGATTTTCAACACTAACACAAGTGCGAAAAGTGGTTTTTCCACACTAATACAAGTGCAAAAGTGGTTTCCTGCACCAACACAAGTGCGAAAAGTGGTTTTTCAACACTAACACAAGTGCGAAAAGTGGTTTTTCAACACTATCACAAGTGCAAAAAGTGTTTTTTCCACACTAATACAAGTGCAAAAGTGGTTTCCTGCACCAACACAAGTGCGAAAAGTGGTTTTTCAACACTAACACAAGTGCGAAAAGTGGTTTTTCAACACCAACACAAGTGCGAAAAGTGGTTTTTCAACACTAACACAAGTGCGAAAAGTGGATTTTCAACACTAACACAAGTGCGAAAAGTGGTTTTTCCACACTAATACAAGTGCAAAAGTGGTTTCCTGCACCAACACAAGTGCGAAAAGTGGTTTTTCAACACTAACACAAGTGCGAAAAGTGGTTTTTCAACACTAACACAAGTGCGAAAAGTGGTTTTTGCACACTAATACAAGTGCAAAAGTGGTTTCCTGCACCAACACAAGTGCGAAAAGTGGTTTTTCAACACTAACACAAGTGCGAAAAGTGGTTTTTCAACACTATCACAAGTGCAAAAAGTGTTTTTTCCACACTAATACAAGTGCAAAAGTGGTTTCCTGCACCAACACAAGTGCGAAAAGTGGTTTTTCAACACTAACACAAGTGCGAAAAGTCGTTTTTCAACACTAACACAAGTGCGAAAAGTGGTTTTTCAACACTAACACAAGTGCGAAAAGTGGTTTTTCCACACTAATACAAGTGCAAAAGTGGTTTCCTGCACCAACACAAGTGCGAAAAGTGGTTTTTCAACACTAACACAAGTGCAAAAAGTGGTTTTTCAACACTATCACAAGTGCAAAAAGTGTTTTTTCCACACTAATACAAGTGCAAAAGTGGTTTCCTGCACCAACACAAGTGCGAAAAGTGGTTTTTCAACACTAACACGAGTGCGAAAAGTGGTTTTTCAACACTAACACAAGTGCGAAAAGTGGTTTTTCCACACTAATACAAGTGCAAAAGTGGTTGCCTGCACCAACACAAGTGCGAAAAGTGGTTTTTCAACACTAACACAATTGCGAAAAGTGGTTTTTCAACACTAACACAGGTGCGAAAAGTGGTTTTTCAACACTATCACAAGTGCAAAAAGTGTTTTTTCCACACTAATACAAGTGCCAAAGTGGTTTCCTGCACCAACACAAGTGCAAAAAGTGGTTTTTCAACACTAACACAAGTGCGAAAAGTGTTTTTTCAACACTAACACAAGTGCGAAAAGTGGTTTTTCAACACTAACACAAGTGCGAAAAGTGGTTTTTCCACACTAATACAAGTGCAAAAGTGGTTTCCTGCACCAACACAAGTGCGAAAAGTGGTTTTTCAACACTAACACAAGTGCGAAAAGTGGTTTTTCAACACTAACACAAGTGCGAAAAGTGGTTATTCCACACTAATACAAGTGCAAAAGTGGTTTCCTGCACCAACACAAGTGCGAAAAGTGGTTTTTCAACACTAACACAAGTGCGAAAAGTGGTTTTTCAACACTAACACAAGTGCGAAAAGTGGTTTTTCCACACTAATACAAGTGCAAAAGTGGTTTCCTGCACCAACACAAGTGCGAATAGTGGTTTTTCAACACTAACACAAGTGCGAAAAGTGGTTTTTCAACACTATCACAAGTGCAAAAAGTGTTTTTTCCACACTAATACAAGTGCAAAAGTGGTTTCCTGCACCAACACAAGTGCGAAAAGTGGTTTTTCAACACTAACACAAGTGAGAAAAGTGGTTTTTCAACACTAACACAAGTGCGAAAAGTGGTTTTTCAACACTAACACAAGTGCGAAAAGTGGTTTTTCCACACTAATTCAAGTGCAAAAGTGGTTTCCTGCACCAACACAAGTGCGAAAAGTGGTTTTTCAACACTAACACAAGTGCGAAAAGTGGATTTTCAACACTAACACAAGTGCGAAAAGTGGTTTTTCCACACTAATACAAGTGCAAAAGTGGTTTCCTGCACCAACACAAGTGCGAAAAGTGGTTTTTCAACACTAACACAAGTGCGAAAAGTGGTTTTTCAACACTATCACAAGTGCAAAAAGTGTTTTTTCCACACTAATACAAGTGCAAAAGTGGTTTCCTGCACCAACACAAGTGCGAAAAGTGGTTTTTCAACACTAACACAAGTGCGAAAAGTGGTTTTTCAACACTAACACAAGTGCGAAAAGTGGTTTTTCAACACTAACACAAGTGCGAAAAGTGTTTTTTTCCACACTAATACAAGTGCAAAAGTGGTTTCCTGCACCAACACAAGTGCGAAAAGTGGTTTTTCAACACTAACACAAGTGCGAAAAGTGGTTTTTCAACACTAACACAAGTGTGAAAAGTGGTTTTTCCACACTAATACAAGTGCAAAAGTGGTTTCCTGCACCAACACAAGTGCGAAAAGTGGTTTTTCAACACTAACACAAGTGCGAAAAGTGGTTTTTCAACACTATCACAAGTGCAAAAAGTGTTTTTTCCACACTAATACAAGTGCAAAAGTGGTTTCCTGCACCAACACAAGTGCGAAAAGTGGTTTTTCAACACTAACACAAGTGCGAAAAGTGGTTTGTTTTTCAACACTAGCACAAGTGCGAAAAGTGGTTTTTCAACACTAACACAAGTGCGAAAAGTGGTTTTCCACACTAATACAAGTGCAAAAGTGGTTTCCTGCACCAACACAAGTGCGAAAAGTGGTTTTTCAACACTAACACAAGTGCGAAAAGTGGATTTTCAACACTAACACAAGTGCGAAAAGTGGTTTTTCCACACTAATACAAGTGCAAAAGTGGTTTCCTGCACCAACACAAGTGCGAAAAGTGGTTTTTCAACACTAACACAAGTGCGAAAAGTGGTTTTTCAACACTATCACAAGTGCAAAAAGTGTTTTTTCCACACTAATACAAGTGCAAAAGTGGTTTCCTGCACCAACACAAGTGCGAAAAGTGGTTTTTCAACACTAACACAAGTGCGAAAAGTGGTTTTTCAACACCAACACAAGTGCGAAAAGTGGTTTTTCAACACTAACACAAGTGTGAAAAGTGGATTTTCAACACTAACACAAGTGCGAAAAGTGGTTTTTCCACACTAATACAAGTGCAAAAGTGGTTTCCTGCACCAACACAAGTGCGAAAAGTGGTTTTTCAACACTAACACAAGTGCGAAAAGTGGTTTTTCAACACTAACACAAGTGCGAAAAGTGGTTTTTGCACACTAATACAAGTGCAAAAGTGGTTTCCTGCACCAACACAAGTGCGAAAAGTGGTTTTTCAACACTAACACAAGTGCGAAAAGTGGTTTTTCAACACTATCACAAGTGCAAAAAGTGTTTTTTCCACACTAATACAAGTGCAAAAGTGGTTTCCTGCACCAACACAAGTGCGAAAAGTGGTTTTTCAACACTAACACAAGTGCGAAAAGTCGTTTTTCAACACTAACACAAGTGCGAAAAGTGGTTTTTCAACACTAACACAAGTGCGAAAAGTGGTTTTTCCACACTAATACAAGTGCAAAAGTGGTTTCCTGCACCAACACAAGTGCGAAAAGTGGTTTTTCAACACTAACACAAGTGCAAAAAGTGGTTTTTCAACACTAACACAAGTGCGAAAAGTGGTTTTTCCACACTAATACAAGTGCAAAAGTGGTTTCCTGCACCAACACAAGTGCGAAAAGTGGTTTTTCAACACTAACACAAGTGCGAAAAGTGGTTTTTCAACACTAACACAAGTGCGAAAAGTGGTTTTTGCACACTAATACAAGTGCAAAAGTGGTTTCCTGCACCAACACAAGTGCGAAAAGTGGTTTTTCAACACTAACACAAGTGCGAAAAGTGGTTTTTCAACACTATCACAAGTGCAAAAAGTGTTTTTTCCACACTAATACAAGTGCAAAAGTGGTTTCCTGCACCAACACAAGTGCGAAAAGTGGTTTTTCAACACTAACACAAGTGCGAAAAGTCGTTTTTCAACACTAACACAAGTGCGAAAAGTGGTTTTTCAACACTAACACAAGTGCGAAAAGTGGTTTTTCCACACTAATACAAGTGCAAAAGTGGTTTCCTGCACCAACACAAGTGCGAAAAGTGGTTTTTCAACACTAACACAAGTGCAAAAAGTGGTTTTTCAACACTATCACAAGTGCAAAAAGTGTTTTTTCCACACTAATACAAGTGCAAAAGTGGTTTCCTGCACCAACACAAGTGCGAAAAGTGGTTTTTCAACACTAACACGAGTGCGAAAAGTGGTTTTTCAACACTAACACAAGTGCGAAAAGTGGTTTTTCCACACTAATACAAGTGCAAAAGTGGTTGCCTGCACCAACACAAGTGCGAAAAGTGGTTTTTCAACACTAACACAATTGCGAAAAGTGGTTTTTCAACACTAACACAGGTGCGAAAAGTGGTTTTTCCACACTAATACAAGTGCAAAAGTGGTTTCCTGCACCAACACAAGTGCGAAAAGTGGTTTTTCAACACTAACACAAGTGCGAAAAGTGGTTTTTCAACACTAACACAAGTGCGAAAAGTGGTTTTTCAACACTAACACAAGTGCGAAAAGTGGTTTTTCCACACTAATACAAGTGCAAAAGTGGTTTCCTGCACCAACACAAGTGCGAAAAGTGGTTTTTCAACACTAACACAATTGCGAAAAGTGGTTTTTCAACACTAACACAGGTGCGAAAAGTGGTTTTTCAACACTATCACAAGTGCAAAAAGTGTTTTTTCCACACTAATACAAGTGCCAAAGTGGTTTCCTGCACCAACACAAGTGCAAAAAGTGGTTTTTCAACACTAACACAAGTGCGAAAAGTGTTTTTTCAACACTAACACAAGTGCGAAAAGTGGTTTTTCAACACTAACACAAGTGCGAAAAGTGGTTTTTCCACACTAATACAAGTGCAAAAGTGGTTTCCTGCACCAACACAAGTGCGAAAAGTGGTTTTTCAACACTAACACAAGTGCGAAAAGTGGTTTTTCAACACTAACACAAGTGCGAAAAGTGGTTATTCCACACTAATACAAGTGCAAAAGTGGTTTCCTGCACCAACACAAGTGCGAAAAGTGGTTTTTCAACACTAACACAAGTGCGAAAAGTGGTTTTTCAACACTAACACAAGTGCGAAAAGTGGTTTTTCCACACTAATACAAGTGCAAAAGTGGTTTCCTGCACCAACACAAGTGCGAATAGTGGTTTTTCAACACTAACACAAGTGCGAAAAGTGGTTTTTCAACACTATCACAAGTGCAAAAAGTGTTTTTTCCACACTAATACAAGTGCAAAAGTGGTTTCCTGCACCAACACAAGTGCGAAAAGTGGTTTTTCAACACTAACACAAGTGAGAAAAGTGGTTTTTCAACACTAACACAAGTGCGAAAAGTGGTTTTTCAACACTAACACAAGTGCGAAAAGTGGTTTTTCCACACTAATTCAAGTGCAAAAGTGGTTTCCTGCACCAACACAAGTGCGAAAAGTGGTTTTTCAACACTAACACAAGTGCGAAAAGTGGATTTTCAACACTAACACAAGTGCGAAAAGTGGTTTTTCCACACTAATACAAGTGCAAAAGTGGTTTCCTGCACCAACACAAGTGCGAAAAGTGGTTTTTCAACACTAACACAAGTGCGAAAAGTGGTTTTTCAACACTATCACAAGTGCAAAAAGTGTTTTTTCCACACTAATACAAGTGCAAAAGTGGTTTCCTGCACCAACACAAGTGCGAAAAGTGGTTTTTCAACACTAACACAAGTGCGAAAAGTGGTTTTTCAACACTAACACAAGTGCGAAAAGTGGTTTTTCAACACTAACACAAGTGCGAAAAGTGTTTTTTTCCACACTAATACAAGTGCAAAAGTGGTTTCCTGCACCAACACAAGTGCGAAAAGTGGTTTTTCAACACTAACACAAGTGCGAAAAGTGGTTTTTCAACACTAACACAAGTGTGAAAAGTGGTTTTTCCACACTAATACAAGTGCAAAAGTGGTTTCCTGCACCAACACAAGTGCGAAAAGTGGTTTTTCAACGCTAACACAAGTGCGAAAAGTGGTTTTTCAACACTATCACAAGTGCAAAAAGTGTTTTTTCCACACTAATACAAGTGCAAAAGTGGTTTCCTGCACCAACACAAGTGCGAAAAGTGGTTTTTCAACACTAACACAAGTGCGAAAAGTGGTTTGTTTTTCAACACTAGCACAAGTGCGAAAAGTGGTTTTTCAACACTAACACAAGTGCGAAAAGTGGTTTTCCACACTAATACAAGTGCAAAAGTGGTTTCCTGCACCAACACAAGTGCGAAAAGTGGTTTTTCAACACTAACACAAGTGCGAAAAGTGGATTTTCAACACTAACACAAGTGCGAAAAGTGGTTTTTCCACACTAATACAAGTGCAAAAGTGGTTTCCTGCACCAACACAAGTGCGAAAAGTGGTTTTTCAACACTAACACAAGTGCGAAAAGTGGTTTTTCAACACTATCACAAGTGCAAAAAGTGTTTTTTCCACACTAATACAAGTGCAAAAGTGGTTTCCTGCACCAACACAAGTGCGAAAAGTGGTTTTTCAACACTAACACAAGTGCGAAAAGTGGTTTTTCAACACCAACACAAGTGCGAAAAGTGGTTTTTCAACACTAACACAAGTGCGAAAAGTGGATTTTCAACACTAACACAAGTGCGAAAAGTGGTTTTTCCACACTAATACAAGTGCAAAAGTGGTTTCCTGCACCAACACAAGTGCGAAAAGTGGTTTTTCAACACTAACACAAGTGCGAAAAGTGGTTTTTCAACACTAACACAAGTGCGAAAAGTGGTTTTTGCACACTAATACAAGTGCAAAAGTGGTTTCCTGCACCAACACAAGTGCGAAAAGTGGTTTTTCAACACTAACACAAGTGCGAAAAGTGGTTTTTCAACACTATCACAAGTGCAAAAAGTGTTTTTGCCACACTAATACAAGTGCAAAAGTGGTTTCCTGCACCAACACAAGTGCGAAAAGTGGTTTTTCAACACTAACACAAGTGCGAAAAGTCGTTTTTCAACACTAACACAAGTGCGAAAAGTGGTTTTTCAACACTAACACAAGTGCGAAAAGTGGTTTTTCCACACTAATACAAGTGCAAAAGTGGTTTCCTGCACCAACACAAGTGCGAAAAGTGGTTTTTCAACACTAACACAAGTGCAAAAAGTGGTTTTTCAACACTATCACAAGTGCAAAAAGTGTTTTTTCCACACTAATACAAGTGCAAAAGTGGTTTCCTGCACCAACACAAGTGCGAAAAGTGGTTTTTCAACACTAACACGAGTGCGAAAAGTGGTTTTTCAACACTAACACAAGTGCGAAAAGTGGTTTTTCCACACTAATACAAGTGCAAAAGTGGTTGCCTGCACCAACACAAGTGCGAAAAGTGGTTTTTCAACACTAACACAATTGCGAAAAGTGGTTTTTCAACACTAACACAGGTGCGAAAAGTGGTTTTTCAACACTATCACAAGTGCAAAAAGTGTTTTTTCCACACTAATACAAGTGCCAAAGTGGTTTCCTGCACCAACACAAGTGCAAAAAGTGGTTTTTCAACACTAACACAAGTGCGAAAAGTGTTTTTTCAACACTAACACAAGTGCGAAAAGTGGTTTTTCAACACTAACACAAGTGCGAAAAGTGGTTTTTCCACACTAATACAAGTGCAAAAGTGGTTTCCTGCACCAACACAAGTGCGAAAAGTGGTTTTTCAACACTAACACAAGTGCGAAAAGTGGTTTTTCAACACTAACACAAGTGCGAAAATGGTTATTCCACACTAATACAAGTGCAAAAGTGGTTTCCTGCACCAACACAAGTGCGAAAAGTGGTTTTTCAACACTAACACAAGTGCGAAAAGTGGTTTTTCAACACTAACACAAGTGCGAAAAGTGGTTTTTCCACACTAATACAAGTGCAAAAGTGGTTTCCTGCACCAACACAAGTGCGAATAGTGGTTTTTCAACACTAACACAAGTGCGAAAAGTGGTTTTTCAACACTATCACAAGTGCAAAAAGTGTTTTTTCCACACTAATACAAGTGCAAAAGTGGTTTCCTGCACCAACACAAGTGCGAAAAGTGGTTTTTCAACACTAACACAAGTGCGAAAAGTGGTTTTTCAACACTAACACAAGTGCGAAAAGTGGTTTTTCAACACTAACACAAGTGCGAAAAGTGGTTTTTCCACACTAATACAAGTGCAAAAGTGGTTTCCTGCACCAACACAAGTGCGAAAAGTGGTTTTTCAACACTAACACAATTGCGAAAAGTGGTTTTTCAACACTATCACAAGTGCAAAAAGTGTTTTTTCCACACTAATACAAGTGCAAAAGTGGTTTCCTGCACCAATACAAGTGCGAAAAGTGGTTTTTCAACACTAACACAAGTGCGAAAAGTGGTTTTTCAACACTAACACAAGTGCGAAAAGTGGTTTTTCAACACTAACACAAGTGCGAAAAGTGGTTTTTCCACACGAATACAAGTGCAAAATTGGTTTCCTGCACCAACACAAGTGCGAAAAGTGGTTTTTCAACACTAACACAAGTGCGAAAAGTGGATTTTCAACACTAACACAAGTGCGAAAAGTGGTTTTTCCACACTAATACAAGTGCAAAAGTGGTTTCCTGCACCAACACAAGTGCGAAAAGTGGTTTTTCAACACTAACACAAGTGCGAAAAGTGGTTTTTCAACACTATCACAAGTGCAAAAAGTGTTTTTTCCACACTAATACAAGTGCAAAAGTGGTTTTCTGCACCAACACAAGTGCGAAAAGTGGTTTTTCAACACTAACACAAGTGCGAAAAGTGGTTTTTCAACACTAACACAAGTGCGAAAAGTGGTTTTTCAACACTAACACAAGTGCGGAAAGTGTTTTTTCCACACTAATACAAGTGCAAAAGTGGTTTCCTGCACCAACACAAGTGCGAAAAGTGGTTTTTCAACACTAACACAAGTGCGAAAAGTGGTTTTTCAACACTAACACAAGTGCGAAAAGTGGTTTTTCCACACTAATACAAGTGCAAAAGTGGTTTCCTGCACCAACACAAGTGCGAAAAGTGGTTTTTCAACACTAACACAAGTGCGAAAAGTGGTTTTTCAACACTATCACAAGTGCAAAAAGTGTTTTTTCCACACTATCACAAGTGCAAAAAGTGTTTTTTCCACACCAACACAAGTGCAAAAGTGGTTTTTCAACACTAACACAAGTGCGAAAAGTGGTTTTTCAACACTAACACAAGTGCGAAAAGTGGTTTTTCAACACTAACACAAGTGCGAAAAGTGGTTTTTTCAACACTAACACAAGTGCGAAAAGTGGTTTTTCCACACCAATACAAGTGCAAAAGTGATTTCCTGCACCAACACAAGTGCGAAAAGTGGTTTTTCAACACTAACACAAGTGCAAAAGTGTTTTCCTGCACCAACACAAGTGCGAAAAGTGGTTTTTCAACACTAACACAAGTGCGAAAAGTGGTTTTTCCACACTAATACAAGTGCAAAAGTGGTTTCCTGCACCAACACAAGTGCGAAAAGTGGTTTTTCAACACTAACACGAGTGCGAAAAGTGGTTTTTCAACACTAACACAAGTGCGAAAAGTGGTTTTTCCACACTAATACAAGTGCAAAAGTGGTTTCCTGCACCAACACAAGTGCGAAAAGTGGTTTTTCAACACTAATACAAGTGCAAAAGTGGTTTCCTGCACCAACACATGTGCGAAAAGTGGTTTTTCAACACTAACACAAGTGCGAAAAGTGGTTTTTCAACAATAACACAAGTGCGAAAAGTGGTTTTTCCACACTAATACAAGTGCAAAAGTGGTTTCCTGCACCAACACAAGTGCGAAAAGTGTTTTTTCAACACTAACACAAGTGCGAAAAGTGGTTTTTCAACACTAACACAAGTGCGAAAAGTGGTTTTTCCACACTAATACAAGTGCAAAAGTGGTTTCCTGCACCAACACAAGTGCGAAAAGTGGTTTTTCAACACTAACACAAGTGCGAAAAGTGGTTTTTCAACACTATCACAAGTGCAAAAAGTGTTTTTTCCACACTAATACAAGTGCAAAAGTGGTTTCCTGCACCAACACAAGTGCGAAAAGTGGTTTTTCAACACTAACACAAGTGCGAAAAGTGGTTTTTCAACACTAACACAAGTGCGAAAAGTGGTTTTTCAACACCAACACAAGTGCGAAAAGTGGTTTTTCCACACTAATACAAGTGCAAAAGTGGTTTCCTGCACCAACACAAGTGGGAAAAGTGGTTTTTCAACACTAACACAAGTGCAAAAAGTGTTTTTTCCACACTAATACAAGTGCAAAAGTGGTTTCCTGCACCAACACAAGTGCGAAAAGTGGTTTTTCAACACTAACACAAGTGAGAAAAGTGGTTTTTCAACACTAACACAAGTGCGAAAAGTGGTTTTTCAACACTAACACAAGTGCGAAAAGTGGTTTTTCCACACTAATACAAGTGCAAAAGTGGTTTCCTGCACCAACACAAGTGCGAAAAGTGGTTTTTCAACACTAACACAAGTGCGAAAAGTGGATTTTCAACACTAACACAAGTGCGAAAAGTGGTTTTTCCACACTAATACAAGTGCAAAAGTGGTTTCCTGCACCAACAC
>NW_027619474.1:0-41385 GCF_964187855.1 Myxine glutinosa
GTGTTGAAAAACCACTTTTCGCACTTGTGTTTGTGTTGAAAAACCACTTTTCGCACTTGTGTTGGTGCAGGAAACCACTTTTTGCACTTGTATTAGTGTGCAAAAACCACTTTTCGCACTTGTGTTAGTGTTGAAAAACCACTTTTCGCACTTGTGTTAGTGTTGAAAAACCACTTTTTGCACTTGTGTTGGTGCAGGAAACCACTTTTGCACTTGTATTTGTGTGGAAATAAACACTTTTTGCACTTGTGATAGTGTTGAAAAACCACTTTTCGCACTTGTGTTAGTGTTGAAAAACCACTTTTCGCACTTGTGTTGGTGCAGGAAACCACTTTTGCACTTGTATTAGTGTGGAAAAAACACTTTTTGCACTTGTGATAGTGTTGAAAAACCACTTTTCGCACTTGTGTGGTGCAGGAAACCTCTTTTGCACTTGTATTAGTGTGGAAAAAACACTTTTTGCACTTGTGATAGTGTTGAAAAACCACTTTTCGCACTTGTGTAGTGTTGAAAAACCACTTTTCACACTTGTGTTGGGGCAGGAAACCACTTTTGCACTTGTATAGTGTGGAAAAACCACTTTTCGCACTTGTGTTAGTGTTGAAAAACCACTTTTCGCACTTGTGTTGGTGCAGGAAACCACTTTTGCACTTGTATTAGTGTGGAAAAAACACTTTTTGCACTTGTGATAGTGTTGAAAAACCACTTTTCGCACTTGTGTTGGTGCAGGAAACCTCTTTTGCACTTGTATTGGTGTGGAAAAAAACACTTTTTGCACTTGTGATAGTGTTGAAAAACCCACTTTTCCGCACTTGTGTTAGTGTGAAAAACCACTTTTCACACTTGTGTTGGGGCAGGAAACCACTTTTGCACTTGTATTAGTGTTGAAAAACCACTTTTCGCACTGGTGTTAGTGGTGTTGAAAAACCACTTTTCGCACTTGTGTTGGTGCAGGAAACCACTTTTGCACTTGTATTAGTGTGGAAAAAACACTTTTTGCACTTGTGATAGTGTTGAAAAACCACTTTTCGCACTTGTGTTAGTGTTGAAAAACCACTTTTCGCACTTGTGTTGGTGCAGGAAACCACATTTGCACTTGTATTAGTGTGGAAAAAACACTTTTTGCACTTGTGATATTGTTGAAAAACCACTTTTCGCACTTGTGTTAGTGTTGAAAAACCACTTTTCACCCTTGTGTTAGTGTTGAAAAACCACTTTTCACACTTGTGTTGGTGCAGGAGACCACTTTTGTACTTGTATTAGTGTGGAAAAAACACTTTTTGCACTTGTGATAGTGTTGAAAAACCACTTTTCGCACTTGTGTTAGTGTTGAAAAACCACTTTTCGCACTTGTGTTAGTGTTGAAAAACCACTTTTCGCTCTTGTGTTAGTGTTGAAAAACCACTTTTCGCACTTGTGTTGGTGCTGGAAACCACTTTTGCACTTGTATTAGTGTGGAAAAACCACTTTTCGCACTTGTGTTAGTGTTGAAAAACCACTTTTCGCACTTGTGTTAGTGTTGAAAAACCACTTTTCGCACTTGTGTTAGTGTTGAAAAACCACTTTTCGCACTTGTGTTGGTGCTGGAAACCACTTTTGCACTTGTATTAGTGTGGAAAAAACACTTTTCGCACTTGTGTTAGTGTTGAAAAACCACTTTTCGCACTTGTGTTAGTGTTGAAAAACCACTTTTCGCACTTGTGTTGGTGCAGGAAACCACTTTTGCACTTGTATTAGTGTGGGAAAAACACTTTTTGCACTTTTGATAGTGTTGAAAAACCACTTTTCGCACTTGTGTTAGTGTTGAAAAACCACTTTTTGCACTTGTGTTGGTGCTGGAAACCACTTTTGCACTTGTATTAGTGTGGAAAAAACACTTTTCGCACTTGTGTTAGTGTTGAAAAACCACTTTTCGCACTTGTGTTAGGGTTGAAAAACCACTTTTCGCACTTGTGTTGGTGCAGGAAACCACATTTGCACTTGTATTAGTGTGGGAAAAACACTTTTTGCACTTTTGATAGTGTTGAAAAACCACTTTTCGCACTTGTGTTGGTGCAGGAAACCACTTTTGCACTTGTATTAGTGTGGAAAAACCACTTTTCGCTCTTGTGTTAGTGTTGAAAAACCACTTTTCGCACTTGTGTTAGTGTTGAAAAACCACTTTTCGCACTTGTGTTGGTGCAGGAAACCACTTTTGCACTTGTATTAGTGTGGAAAAAACACTTTTTGCACTTATGATAGTGTTGAAAAACCACTTTTCGCACTTGTGTTTGTGTTGAAAAACCACTTTTCGCACTTGTGTTGGTGCAGGAAACCACTTTTGCACTTGTATTAGTGTGCAAAAACCACTTTTCGCACTTGTGTTAGTGTTGAAAAACCACTTTTCGCACTTGTGTTAGTGTTGAAAAACCACTTTTTGCACTTGTGTTGGTGCAGGAAACCACTTTTGCACTTGTATTTGTGTGGAAAAAACACTTTTTGCACTTGTGATAGTGTTGAAAAACCACTTTTCGCACTTGTGTTAGTGTTGAAAAACCACTTTTCGCACTTATGTTGGTGCAGGAAACCACTTTTGCACTTGTATTAGTGTGGAAAAAACACTTTTTGCACTTGTGATAGTGTTGAAAAACCACTTTTCGCACTTGTGTTGGTGCAGGAAACCTCTTTTGCACTTGTATTAGTGTGGAAAAAACACTTTTTGCACTTGTGATAGTGTTGAAAAACCACTTTTCGCACTTGTGTTAGTGTTGAAAAACCACTTTTCACACTTGTGTTGGGGCAGGAAACCACTTTTGCACTTGTATTAGTGTGGAAAAACCACTTTTCGCACTTGTGTTAGTGTTGAAAAACCACTTTTCGCACTTGTGTTGGTGCAGGAAACCACTTTTGCACTTGTATTAGTGTGGAAAAAACACTTTTTGCACTTGTGATAGTGTTGAAAAACCACTTTTCGCACTTGTGTTGGTGCAGGAAACCTCTTTTGCACTTGTATTAGTGTGGAAAAAACACTTTTTGCACTTGTGATAGTGTTGAAAAACCACTTTTCGCACTTGTGTTAGTGTTGAAAAACCACTTTTCACACTTGTGTTGGGGCAGGAAACCACTTTTGCACTTGTATTAGTGTTGAAAAACCACTTTTCGCACTGGTGTTAGTGTTGAAAAACCACTTTTCGCACTTGTGTTGGTGCAGGAAACCACTTTTGCACTTGTATTAGTGTGGAAAAAACACTTTTTGCACTTGTGATAGTGTTGAAAAACCACTTTTCGCACTTGTGTTAGTGTTGAAAAACCACTTTTCGCACTTGTGTTGGTGCAGGAAACCACATTTGCACTTGTATTAGTGTGGAAAAAACACTTTTTGCACTTGTGATATTGTTGAAAAACCACTTTTCGCACTTGTGTTAGTGTTGAAAAACCACTTTTCACCCTTGTGTTAGTGTTGAAAAACCACTTTTCACACTTGTGTTGGTGCAGGAGACCACTTTTGTACTTGTATTAGTGTGGAAAAAACACTTTTTGCACTTGTGATAGTGTTGAAAAACCACTTTTCGCACTTGTGTTAGTGTTGAAAAACCACTTATCGCACTTGTGTTGGTGCAGGAAATCACTTTTGCACTTGTATTAGTGTGGAAAAACCACTTTTCGCACTTGTGTTAGTGTTGAAAAACCGCTTTTCGCACTTGTGTTAGTGTTGAAAAACCACTTTTCACACTTGTGTTAGTGTTGAAAAACCACTTTTCGCACTTGTGTTGGTGCAGGAAACCACTTTTGCACTTGTATTAGTGTGGAAAAAACACTTTTCACACTTGTGTTAGTGTTGAAAAACCACTTTTCGCACTTGTGTTAGTGTTGAAAAACCACTTTTCGCACTTGTGTTGGTGCAGGAAACCACTTTTGCACTTGTATTAGTGTGGAAAAAACACTTTTTGCACTTGTGATAGTGTTGAAAAACCACTTTTCGCACTTGTGTTAGTGTTGAAAAACCACTTTTCGCACTTGTGTTGGTGCAGGAATCCACTTTTGCACTTGTATTAGTTTGGAAAAACCACTTTTCGCTCTTGTGTTAGTGTTGAAAAACCACTTTTCGCACTTGTGTTAGTGTTGAAAAACCACTTTTGCACTTGTATTAGTGTGGAAAAAACACTTTTTGCACTTATGATAGTGTTGAAAAACCCTTTTCGCACTTGTGTTAGTGTTGAAAAACCACTTTTCACACTTGTGTTGGTGCAGGAAACCACTTTTGCACTTGTATTAGTGTGGAAAAAACACTTTTTGCACTTGTGATCGTGTTGAAAAACCACTTTTCGCACTTGTGTTAGTGTTGAAAAACCACTTTTCGCACTTGTGTTAGTTTTGAAAAACCACTTTTCGCACCTGTGTTGGTGCAGGAAACCACTTTTGCAATTGTATTAGTGTGGAAAAAACAATTTTTGCACTTGTGATAGTGTTGAAAAACCACTTTTCGCACTTGTGTTAGTGTTGAAAAACCACTTTTTGCACTTGTGTTGGTGCAGGAAACCACTTTTGCACTTGTATTAGTGTGGAAAAACCACTTTTCGCACTTGTGTTAGTGTTGAAAAACCACTTTTCGCACTTGTGTTAGTGTTGAAAAACCACTTTTCGCACTTGTGTTGGTGCAGGAAACCACTTTTGCACTTGTATTAGTGTGGAAAAACCACTTTTCGCACTTGTGTTAGTGTTGAAAAACCACTTTTCGCACTTGTGTTAGTGTTGAAAAACCAATTTTCGCACTTGTATTGGTGCAGGAAACCACTTTTGCATTTGTATTAGTGTGGAAAAAACACTTTTTGCACTTGTGATAGTGTTGAAAAACCACTTTTCGTACTTGTGTTAGTGTTGAAAAACCACTTTAGGCACTTGTGTTGGTGCAGGAAACCACTTTTGCACTTGTATTAGTGTGGAAAAACTACTTTTCGCACTTGTGTTAGTGTTGAAAAACCACTTTTCGCACTTGTGTTGGTGCAGGAAACCACTTTTGCACTTGTATTAGTGTGGAAAAACCACTTTTTGCACTTGTGATAGTGTTGAAAAACCACTTTTCGCACTTGTGTTAGTGTTGAAAAACCACTTTTCGCACTTGTGTTGGTGCAGGAAACCACTTTTGCACTTGTATTAGTGTGGAAAAACCACTTTTCGCACTTGTGTTAGTGTTGAAAAACCACTTTTCGCACTTGTGTTAGTGTTGAAAAACCACTTTTCGCACTTGTGTTGGTGCAGGAAACCACTTTTGCACTTGTATTAGTGTGGAAAAAACACTTTTTGCACTTGTGATAGTGTTGAAAAACCACTTTTCGCACTTGTGCTGGTGTTGAAAACCACTTTTCGCACTTGTGTTAGTGTTGCAAAACCACTTTCTGCACTTGTGCTGGCGTTGAAAACCATTTTTCCCACTTGTCTTCGTGTTGCAAAACCATTTTCAGCACTCATGCTGGTGTTGATAACCACTTTTTGCACTCTTGTTATTGTTCACAACAACTTTTAGCACTTGTGTTAGCATTGAAAACCACTTTTCGCACGTGTGTTAGTGTTGAAAACCATTTTCTGCACCTGCGCTCGTGTTGCAAAACAACTTATCGCACTTGTGCTGGTGTTGCAAATCCACTTTCTGCACCTCCGCTTGTGTTGCAAAACCACTTTTCTCCCTCATGTGAGGGTTGAAAAACACTTTTCGCACTTGTGTTGGTGTTGAAAACCACTTATCGCACTTGTATTCGTGCGGCAAAACCACTTTTCGCACTTGTGTTGGTGTTGAAAACCACTTTTCGCACCTGTGTTAGTGTTGCAAAACCAATTTCCACACTTGGGTTGCTATTCAGAAACCATTTTCGCACTTGTGCTGGTGTTGAAAACCATTTTTCGCACTTGTGCTGGTGTTGAAAACCACTTTTCGCACTTGTGTTAGTGTTGCAAAACCACTTTCTGCACTTGTGTTGGTGCAGGAAACCACTTTTGCACTTTTATTCGTGTGGAAAAACCACTTTTTGCACTTGTGATAGTGTTGAAAAACCACTTTTCGCACTTGTGTTAATGTTGAAAAACCACTTTTCGCACTTGTGTTGGTGCAGGAAACCACTTTTGCACTTGTATTAGTGTGGAAAAACCACTTTTCGCACTTGTGTTAGTGTTAAAAAACCACTTTTCGCACTTGTGTTAGTGTTGAAAAACCACTTTTCGCACTTGTGTTGGTGCAGGAAACCACTTTTGCACTTGTATTAGTGTGGAAAAAACACTTTTTGCACTTGTGATAGTGTTGAAAAACCACTTTTCGCACTTGTGCTGGTGTTGAAAACCACTTTTCGCACTTGTGTTAGTGTTGCAAAACCACTTTCTGCACTTGTGCTGGCGTTGAAAACCATTTTTCCCACTTGTCTTCGTGTTGCAAAACCATTTTCAGCACTCATGCTGGTGTTGATAACCACTTTTTGCACTCTTGTTATTGTTCACAACAACTTTTAGCACTTGTGTTAGCATTGAAAACCACTTTTCGCACGTGTGTTAGTGTTGAAAACCATTTTCTGCACCTGCGCTGCAAAACAACTTATCGCACTTGTGCTGGTGTTGCAAATCCACTTTCTGCACCTCCGCTTGTGTTGCAAAACCACTTTTCTCCCTCATGTGAGGGTTGAAAAACACTTTTCGCACTTGTGTTGGTGTTGAAAACCACTTATCGCACTTGTATTCGTGCGGCAAAACCACTTTTCGCACTTGTGTTGGTGTTGAAAACCACTTTTCGCACCTGTGTTAGTGTTGCAAAACCAATTTCCACACTTGGGTTGCTATTCAGAAACCATTTTCGCACTTGTGCTGGTGTTGAAAACCATTTTTCGCACTTGTGCTGGTGTTGAAAACCACTTTTCGCACTTGTGTTAGTGTTGCAAAACCACTTTCTGCACTTGTGCTGGCGTTGAAAACCATTTTTCCCACTTGTCTTCGTGTTGCAAAACCATTTTCAGCACTCATGCTGGTGTTGATAACCACTTTTTGCGCTCTTGTTATTGTTCAAAACAACTTTTAGCACTTGTGTTAGCATTGAAAACCACTTTTCGCACGTGTGTTAGCGTTGAAAACCACTTTTCTCTCACTTGTGTTAGCATCGAAAACCACTTTTCGCACTTGTGCTGGTGTTGAAAACCATTTTTCGCACTTGTGCTGGTGTTGAAAACCACTTT
Organism: Myxine glutinosa; assembly: GCF_964187855.1. Classification (NCBI taxonomy): domain Eukaryota; kingdom Metazoa; phylum Chordata; class Myxini; order Myxiniformes; family Myxinidae; genus Myxine; species Myxine glutinosa. The sequence goes on from NW_027619474.1 coordinate 7,191, forward strand.
TCGCACTTGTGTTAGTGTTGCAAAACCACTTTCTGCACTTGTGCTGGCGTTGAAAACCATTTTTCCCACTTGTGTTCGTGTTGCAAAACCATTTTCCGCACTCATGCTGGTGTTGATAACCACTTTTTGCGCTCTTGTTATTGTTCAAAACAACTTTTAGCACTTGTGTTAGCATTGAAAACCACTTTTCGCACGTGTGTTAGTGTTGTAAACCATTTTCTGCACCTGCGCTCGTGTTGCAAAACAACTTATCGCACTTGTGCTGGTGTTGCAAATCCTCTTTCTGCACCTCCGCTTGTGTAGCAAAACCACTTTTCTCCCTCATGTGAGGGTTGAAAAGCACTTTTCGCACTTGTGTTGGTGTTGAAAACCACTTATCGCACTTGTATTCGTGCGGCAAAACCACTTTTCGCACTTGTGTTGGTGTTGAAAAACCACTTTCTGCACTCGTGCGAGTGTTGATAACCACGTTTAGTACTTGTGTTAGTGTTGCAAAACCACTTTTCGCACTTGTGTTCATGTTGCCAAACCACTTTCCGCACTTGTGCTGGCGTTGAAAACCACTTCTCGCACTTGTGCTGTTGTTGAAAACCACCTTTCGCGTTCCTGTTCATGGAAAACAGTGGTTCAAAGCCACTTTTCGCACTTGTGTTAGCGTTGCAAAACCATTCTCCGCCCTCATACTGGTGTTGATAAGCACGTTTTGCACTCTTTTTATTGTTCAAAACCACTTTTAGCTCTTGTGTTAGTGTTGCCAAACCATTTTCTGCACTTGTGTTAGCGTTGAAAACCACATTTCGCAAATGTGTTGGTGTTGAAAAACCATTTTCCGCACACGTGCTGGTGTTGATAACCACTTTTCGCGCTCTTGTTCGTGTTCAAAACCACGTTTTGCAATTGTGTTGGCGTTGAAAACCACTTTTTGCACTTGTGTTGGTGTTGGAAAACCACTTTTCGCGCTGGTGCTAGCATTGAAAACGACTTTTTGCACTTGTGCTTGTGTTGCAAAACCACTTTTGGCACTTGTGTTGGTGTTGCAAATCCACTTTCCAAACCTGCGCTAGTGTTGCAAATCCACTTTTCACACTTGTGCTGGCATTGAAAACCACTTTTCGCACTTTTTCAAGTGTTGCAAAACCACTTTTTGCGCTCTTGTTATTGTTCAAAACCACTTTTAGCACTTGTGTTAGTGTTGCAAAACCACTTTTCGCACTTGTGCTTGCGTAGAAAACCACTTTTCGCACTTGTGCTCGTGTTGGAAACCACTTTTCGCACTTGTGCTCGTGTTGCCAAACCACTTTCCGCACTTGTGCTGGCGTTGAAAGCCACTTTTTGCACTTGTGTTAGCGTTGAAAACCACTTTTCGCATGGGTGTTAGCGTTGAAAACCACTTTCTGCACCTGCGCTCGTGTTGCAAAACAACATATCGCACTTGTGTTAATGTTGGAAGACCACTTATGACACTTATGTTGGTGCAGGAAATCACTTTTGCACTTGTATTAGTGTGGAAAACCCACTTTTCGCACTTGTGTTAGTGTTGAAAAACCACTTTTCGCACTTGTGTTAGTGTTGAAAAACCACTTTTCGCACTTGTGTTAGTGTTGAAAAACCACTTTTCGCACTTGTGTTGGTGCTGGAAACCACTTTTGCACTTGTATTAGTGTGGAAAAAACACTTTTCGCACTTGTGTTAGTGTTGAAAAACCACTTTTCGCACTTGTGTTAGTGTTGAAAAACCACTTTTCGCACTTGTGTTGGTGCAGGAAACCACTTTTGCACTTGTATTAGTGTGGAAAAACCACTTTTCGCTCTTGTGTTAGTGTTGAAAAACCACTTTTCGCACTTGTGTTGGTGCAGGAAACCACTTTTGCACTTCTATTAGTGTGGAAAAAACACTTTTTGCACTTATGATAGTGTTGAAAAACCACTTTTCGCACTTGTGTTTGTGTTGAAAAACCACTTTTCGCACTTGTGTTGGTGCAGGAAACCACTTTTGCACTTGTATTAGTGTGCAAAAACCACTTTTCGCACTTGTGTTAGTGTTGAAAAACCACTTTTCGCACTTGTGTTAGTGTTGAAAAACCACTTTTCGCACTTGTGTTGGTGCAGGAAACCACTTTTGCACTTGTATTAGTGTGGAAAAAACACTTTTAGCACTTGTGTTAGTGTTGAAAAACCACATTTCGCACTTGTGTTAGTGTTGAAAAACCACTTTTCGCACTTGTGTTGGTGCAGGAAACCACTTTTGCACCTGTATTAGTGTGGAAAAAACACTTTTCGCACTTGTGTTAGTGTTGAAAAACCAATTTTCACACTTGTGTTAGTGTTGAAAAACCACTTTTCACACTTGTGTTGGTGCAGGAAACCACTTTTGTACTTGTATTAGTGTGGAAAAAACACTTTTTGCACTTGTGATAGTGTTGAAAAACCACTTTTCGCACTTGTGTTAGTGTTGAAAAACCACTTATCGCACTTGTGTTGGTGCAGGAAATCACTTTTGCACTTGTATTAGTGTGGAAAAACCACTTTTCGCACTTGTGTTAGTGTTGAAAAACCACTTTTCGCACTTGTGTTAGTGTTGAAAAACCACTTTTCTCACTTGTGTTAGTGTTGAAAAACCACTTTTCGCACTTGTGTTGGTGCAGGAAACCACTTTTGCACCTGTATTAGTGTGGAAAAAACACTTTTCGCACTTGTGTTAGTGTTGAAAAACCACTTTTCGCACTTGTGTTAGTGTTGAAAAAACCACTTTTCGCACTTGTGTTGGTGCAGGAAAGCACTTTTGCACTTGTATTAGTGTGGAAAAAACACTTTTTGCACTTGTGATAGTGTTGAAAAACCACTTTTCGCACTTGTGTTAGTGTTGAAAAACCACTTTTCGCACTTGTGTTGGTGCAGGAAACCACTTTTGCACTTGTATTAGTGTGGAAAAAACACTTTTCGCACTTGTGTTAGTGTTGAAAAACCACTTTTCGCACTTGTTAGTGTTGAAAAACCACTTTTCGCACTTGTGTTTGTGCAGGAAACCACTTTTGCACTTGTATTAGTGTGGGAAAAACACTTTTTGCACTTGTGATAGTGTTGAAAAACCACTTTTCGCACTTGTGTTACTGTTGAAAAACCACGTTTCGCACTTGTGTTGGTGCAGGAAACCACTTTTGCACTTGTATTAGTGTGGAAAACCACTTTTCGCTCTTGTGTTAGTGTTGAAAAACCACTTTTCGCACTTGTGTTAGTGTTGAAAAACCACTTTTCGCACTTGTGTTGGTGCAGGAAACCACTTTTGCACTTGTATTAGTGTGGAAAAAACACTTTTTGCACTTATGATAGTGTTGAAAAACCACTTTTCGCACTTGTGTTAGTGTTGAAAAACCACTTTTCGCACTTGTGTTGGTGCAGGAAACCACTTTTGCACTTGTATTAGTGTGGAAAAACCACTTTTCGCACTTGTGTTAGTGTTGAAAAGCCACTTTTCGCACTTGTGTTAGTGTTGAAAAACCACTTTTCGCACTTGTGTTGGTGCAGGAAACCACTTTTGCACTTGTATTAGTGTGGAAAAACCACTTTTTGCACTTGTGATAGTGTTGAAAAATCACTTTTCGCACTTGTGTTAGTGTTGAAAAACCACTTTTTGCACTTGTGTTGGTGCAGGAAACCACTTTTGCACTTGTATTAGTGTGGAAAAACCACTTTTCGCACTTGTGTTAGTGTTGAAAAACCACTTTTCGCACTTGTGTTAGTGTTGAAAAACCACTTTTCGCACTTGTGTTGGTGCAGGAAACCACTTTTGCACTTTTATTCGTGTGGAAAAAACACTTTTTGCACTTGTGATAGTGTTGAAAAACCACTTTTCGCACTTGTGTTGGTGCAGGAAACCTCTTTTGCACTTGTATTAGTGTGGAAAAAACACTTTTTGCACTTGTGATAGTGTTGAAAAACCACTTTTCGCACTTGCGTTAGTGTTGAAAAACCACTTTTCGCACTTGTGTTGGTGCAGGAAACCACTTTTGCACTTGTATTAGTGTGGAAAAACCACTTTTCACACTTGAGTTAGTGTTGAAAAACTACTTTTCGCACTTGTGTTAGTGTTGAAAAACCACTTTTCGCACTTGTGTTAGTGTTGAAAAACCACTTTTCGCACTTGTGTTGGTGCAGGAAACCACTTTTGCACTTGTATTAGTGCGGAAAAAACACTTTTAGCACTTGTGTTAGTGTTGAAAAACCACTTTTCGCACTTGTGTTAGTGTTGAAAAACCACTTTTCGCACTTGTTTTGGTGCAGGAAACCACTTTTGCACCTGTATTAGTGTGGAAAAAACACTTTTCGCACTTGTGTTAGTGTTGAAAAACCACTTTTCGCACTTGTGTTGGTGCAGGAAACCACTTTTGCACTTGTATTAGTGTGGAAAAAACACTTTTTGCACTTGTGATAGTGTTGAAAAACCACTTTTCGCACTTGTGTTAGTGTTGAAAAACCACTTATCGCGCTTGTGTTGGTGCAGGAAATCACTTTTGCACTTGTATTAGTGTGGAAAAACCACTTTTCGCACTTGTGTTAGTGTTGAAAAACCACTTTTCGCACTTGTGTTAGTGTTGAAAAACCACTTTTCGCACTTGTGTTAGTGTTGAAAAACCACTTTTCGCACTTGTGTTGGTGCTGGAAACCACTTTTGCACTTGTATTAGTGTGGAAAAAACACTTTTCGCACTTGTGTTAGTGTTGAAAAACCACTTTTCGCACTTGTGTTGGTGCAGGAAACCACTTTTGCACTTGTATTAGTGTGGAAAAAACACTTTTAGCACTTGTGTTAGTGTTGAAAAACCACTTTTCGCACTTGTGTTAGTGTTGAAAAACCACTTTTCGCACTTGTGTTGGTGCAGGAAACCACTTTTGCACTTGTGATAGTGTTGAAAAACCACTTTTCGCACTTGTGTTGGTGCAGGAAACCTCTTTTGCACTTGTATTAGTGTGGAAAAACCACTTTTCGCACTTGCGTTAGTGTTGAAAAACCACTTTTCGCACTTGTGTTAGTGTTGAAAAACCACTTTTCGCACTTGTGTTGGTGCAGGAAACCACTTTTGCACTTGTATTAGTGTGGAAAAAACACTTTTAGCACTTGTGTTAGTGTTGAAAAACCACTTTTCGCACTTGTGTTAGTGTTGAAAAACCACTTTTCACACTTGTGTTGGTGCAGGAAACCACTTTTGCACTTGTATTAGTGTGGAAAAACCACTTTTCGCACTTGTGTTAGTGTTGAAAAACCACTTTTCGCACTTGTGTTTGTGTTGAAAAACCACTTTTCGCACTTGTGTTGGTGCAGGAAACCACTTTTGCACTTGTATTAGTGTGGAAAAAACACTTTTAGCACTTGTGTTAGTGTTGAAAAACCACATTTCGCACTTGTGTTAGTGTTGAAAAACCACTTTTCGCACTTGTGTTGGTGCAGGAAACCACTTTTGCACCTGTATTAGTGTGGAAAAAACACTTTTCGCACTTGTGTTAGTGTTGAAAAACCAATTTTCGCACTTGTGTTAGTGTTGAAAAACCACTTTTCACACTTGTGTTGGTGCAGGAAACCACTTTTGTACTTGTATTAGTGTGGAAAAAACACTTTTTGCACTTGTGATAGTGTTGAAAAACCACTTTTCGCACTTGTGTTAGTGTTGAAAAACCACTTATCGCACTTGTGTTGGTGCAGGAAATCACTTTTGCACTTGTATTAGTGTGGAAAAACCACTTTTCGCACTTGTGTTAGTGTTGAAAAACCACTTTTCGCACTTGTGTTAGTGTTGAAAAACCACTTTTCTCACTTGTGTTAGTGTTGAAAAACCACTTTTCGCACTTGTGTTGGTGCAGGAAACCACTTTTGCACCTGTATTAGTGTGGGAAAAACACTTTTCGCACTTGTGTTAGTGTTGAAAAACCACTTTTCGCACTTGTGTTAGTGTTGAAAAACCACTTTTCGCACTTGTGTTGGTGCAGGAAAGCACTTTTGCACTTGTATTAGTGTGGAAAAAACACTTTTTGCACTTTTGATAGTGTTGAAAAACCACTTTTCGCACTTGTGTTAGTGTTGAAAAACCACTTATCGCACTTGTGTTGGTGCAGGAAATCACTTTTGCACTTGTATTAGTGTGGAAAAACCACTTTTCGCACTTGTGTTAGTGTTGAAAAACTACTTTTCGCACTTGTGTTAGTGTTGAAAAACCACTTTTCGCACTTGTGTTAGTGTTGAAAAACCACTTTTCGCACTTGTGTTGGTGCAGGAAACCACTTTTGCACTTGTATTAGTGTGGAAAAAACACTTTTCGCACTTGTGTTAGTGTTGAAAAACCACTTTTCGCACTTGTTAGTGTTGAAAAACCACTTTTCGCACTTGTGTTTGTGCAGGAAACCACTTTTGCACTTGTATTAGTGTGGAAAAAACACTTTTTGCACTTGTGATAGTGTTGAAAAACCACTTTTCGCACTTGTGTTAGTGTTGAAAAACCACGTTTCGCACTTGTGTTGGTGCAGGAAACCACTTTTGCACTTGTATTAGTGTGGAAAACCACTTTTCGCTCTTGTGTTAGTGTTGAAAAACCACTTTTCGCACTTGTGTTAGTGTTGAAAAACCACTTTTCGCACTTGTGTTGGTGCAGGAAACCACTTTTGCACTTGTATTAGTGTGGAAAAAACACTTTTTGCACTTATGATAGTGTTGAAAAACCACTTTTCGCACTTGTGTTAGTGTTGAAAAACCACTTTTCGCACTTGTGTTGGTGCAGGAAACCACTTTTGCACTTGTATTAGTGTGGAAAAACCACTTTTCGCACTTGTGTTAGTGTTGAAAAGCCACTTTTCGCACTTGTGTTAGTGTTGAAAAACCACTTTTCGCACTTGTGTTGGTGCAGGAAACCACTTTTGCACTTGTATTAGTGTGGAAAAACCACTTTTTGCACTTGTGATAGTGTTGAAAAATCACTTTTCGCACTTGTGTTAGTGTTGAAAAACCACTTTTCGCACTTGTGTTGGTGCAGGAAACCACTTTTGCACTTGTATTAGTGTGGAAAAACCACTTTTCGCACTTGTGTTAGTGTTGAAAAACCACTTTTCGCACTTGTGTTAGTGTTGAAAAACCACTTTTCGCACTTGTGTTGGTGCAGGAAACCACTTTTGCACTTTTATTCGTGTGGAAAAAACACTTTTTGCACTTGTGATAGTGTTGAAAAACCACTTTTCGCACTTGTGTTGGTGCAGGAAACCTCTTTTGCACTTGTATTAGTGTGGAAAAAACACTTTTTGCACTTGTGATAGTGTTGAAAAACCACTTTTCGCACTTGCGTTAGTGTTGAAAAACCACTTTTCGCACTTGTGTTGGTGCAGGAAACCACTTTTGCACTTGTATTAGTGTGGAAAAACCACTTTTCACACTTGAGTTAGTGTTGAAAAACTACTTTTCGCACTTGTGTTAGTGTTGAAAAACCACTTTTCGCACTTGTGTTAGTGTTGAAAAACCACTTTTCGCACTTGTGTTGGTGCAGGAAACCACTTTTGCACTTGTATTAGTGCGGAAAAAACACTTTTAGCACTTGTGTTAGTGTTGAAAAACCACTTTTCGCACTTGTGTTAGTGTTGAAAAACCACTTTTCGCACTTGTTTTGGTGCAGGAAACCACTTTTGCACCTGTATTAGTGTGGAAAAAACACTTTTCGCACTTGTGTTAGTGTTGAAAAACCACTTTTCGCACTTGTGTTGGTGCAGGAAACCACTTTTGCACTTGTATTAGTGTGGAAAAAACACTTTTTGCACTTGTGATAGTGTTGAAAAACCACTTTTCGCACTTGTGTTAGTGTTGAAAAACCACTTATCGCGCTTGTGTTGGTGCAGGAAATCACTTTTGCACTTGTATTAGTGTGGAAAAACCACTTTTCGCACTTGTGTTAGTGTTGAAAAACCACTTTTCGCACTTGTGTTAGTGTTGAAAAACCACTTTTCGCACTTGTGTTAGTGTTGAAAAACCACTTTTCGCACTTGTGTTGGTGCTGGAAACCACTTTTGCACTTGTATTAGTGTGGAAAAAACACTTTTCGCACTTGTGTTAGTGTTGAAAAACCACTTTTCGCACTTGTGTTAGTGTTGAAAAACCACTTTTCGCACTTGTGTTGGTGCAGGAAACCACTTTTGCACTTGTATTAGTGTGGGAAAAACACTTTTTGCACTTTTGATAGTGTTGAAAAACCACTTTTCGCACTTGTGTTAGTGTTGAAAAACCACTTTTCGCACTTGTGTTGGTGCAGGAAACCACTTTTGCACTTGTATTAGTGTGGAAAAACCACTTTTCGCACTTGTGTTAGTGTTGAAAAACCACTTTTCGCACTTGTGTTAGTGTTGAAAAACCACTTTTCGCACTTGTGTTAGTGTTGAAAAACCACTTTTCGCACTTGTGTTGGTGCTGGAAACCACTTTTGCACTTGTATTAGTGTGGAAAAAACACTTTTCGCACTTGTGTTAGTGTTGAAAAACCACTTTTCGCACTTGTGTTAGTGTTGAAAAACCACTTTTCGCACTTGTGTTGGTGCAGGAAACCACATTTGCACTTGTATTAGTGTGGGAAAAACACTTTTTGCACTTTTGATAGTGTTGAAAAACCACTTTTCGCACTTGTGTTAGTGTTGAAAAACCACTTTTCGCACTTGTGTTGGTGCAGGAAACCACTTTTGCACTTGTATTAGTGTGGAAAAACCATTTTCGATCTTGTGTTAGTGTTGAAAAACCACTTTTCGCACTTGTGTTAGTGTTGAAAAACCACTTTTCGCACTTGTGTTGGTGCAGGAAACCACTTTTGCACTTGTATTAGTGTGGAAAAAACACTTTTTGCACTTATGATAGTGTTGAAAAACCACTTTTCGCACTTGTGTTTGTGTTGAAAAACCACTTTTCGCACTTGTGTGGTGCAGGAAACCACTTTTGCACTTGTATTAGTGTGCAAAAACCACTTTTCGCACTTGTGTTAGTGTTGAAAAACCACTTTTCGCACTTGTGTTAGTGTTGAAAAACCACTTTTTGCACTTGTGTTGGTGCAGGAAACCACTTTTGCACTTGTATTAGTGTGGAAAAAACACTTTTTGCACTTGTGATAGTGTTGAAAAACCACTTTTCGCACTTGTGTTAGTGTTGAAAAACCACTTTTCGCACTTGTGTTGGTGCAGGAAACCACTTTTGCACTTGTATTAGTGTTGGAAAAACACTTTTTGCACTGGTGATAGTGTTGAAAAACCACTTTTCGCACTTGTGTTAGTGTTGAAAAACCACTTTTCGCACTTGTGTTGGTGCAGGAAACCACATTTGCACTTGTATTAGTGTGGAAAAAACACTTTTTGCACTTGTGATAGTGTTGAAAAACCACTTTTCGCACTTGTGTTAGTGTTGAAAAACCACTTTTCACACTTGTGTTAGTGTTGAAAAACCACTTTTCACACTTGTGTTGGTGCAGGAAACCACTTTTGTACTTGTATTAGTGTGGAAAAAACACTTTTTGCACTTGTGATAGTGTTGAAAAACCACTTTTCGCACTTGTGTTAGTGTTGAAAAACCACTTATCGCACTTGTGTTGGTGCAGGAAATCACTTTTGCACTTGTATTAGTGTGGAAAAACCACTTTTCGCACTTGTGTTAGTGTTGAAAAACCACTTTTCGCACTTGTGTTAGTGTTGAAAAACCACTTTTCACACTTGTGTTAGTGTTGAAAAACCACTTTTCGCACTTGTGTTGGTGCAGGAAACCACTTTTGCACTTGTATTAGTGTGGAAAAAACACTTTTCGCACTTGTGTTAGTGTTGAAAAACCACTTTTTGCACTTGTGTTAGTGTTGAAAAACCACTTTTCGCACTTGTGTTGGTGCAGGAAACCACTTTTGCACTTGTATTAGTGTGGAAAAAACACTTTTTGCACTTGTGATAGTGTTGAAAAACCACTTTTCGCACTTGTGTTAGTGTTGAAAAACCACTTTTCGCACTTGTATTGGTGCAGGAAACCACTTTTGCACTTGTATTAGTTTGGCAAAACCACTTTTCGCTCTTGTGTTAGTGTTGAAAAACCACTTTTCGCACTTGTGTTAGTGTTGAAAAACCACTTTTGCACTTGTATTAGTGTGGAAAAAACACTTTTTGCACTTATGATAGTGTTGAAAAACCCTTTTCGCACTTGTGTTAGTGTTGAAAAACCACTTTTCACACTTGTGTTGGTGCAGGAAACCACTTTTGCACTTGTATTAGTGTGGAAAAAACACTTTTTGCACTTGTGATAGTGTTGAAAAACCACTTTTCGCACTTGTGTTAGTGTTGAAAAACCACTTTTCGCACTTGTGTTAGTTTTGAAAAACCACTTTTCGCACCTGTGTTGGTGCAGGAAACCACTTTTGCAATTATATTAGTGTGGAAAAAACAATTTTTGCACTTGTGATAGTGTTGAAAAACCACTTTTCGCACTTGTGTTAGTGTTGAAAAACCACTTTTTGCACTTGTGTTGGTGCAGGAAACCACTTTTGCACTTGTATTAGTGTGGAAATACCACTTTTCGCACTTGTGTTAGTGTTGAAAAACCACTTTTCGCACTTGTGTTAGTGTTGAAAAACCACTTTTCGCACTTGTGTTGGTGCAGGAAACCACTTTTGCACTTGTATTAGTGTGGAAAAACCACTTTTCGCACTTGTGTTAGTGTTGAAAAACCACTTTTCGCACTTGTGTTAGTGTTGAAAAACCACTTTTCGCACTTGTGTTGGTGCAGGAAACCACTTTTGCACTTGTATTAGTGTGGAAAAAACACTTTTTGCACTTGTGATAGTGTTGAAAAACCACTTTTCGCACTTGTGTTAGTGTTGAAAAACCACTTATCGCACTTGTGTTGGTGCAGGAAATCACTTTTGCACTTGTATTAGTGTGGAAAAACACTTTTCGCACTTGTGTTAGTGTTGAAAAACCACTTTTCGCACTTGTGTTAGTGTTGAAAAACCACTTTTCTCACTTGTGTTAGTGTTGAAAAACCACTTTTCGCACTTGTGTTGGTGCAGGAAACCACTTTTGCACCTGTATTAGTGTGGAAAAAACACTTTTCGCACTTGTGTTAGTGTTGAAAAACCACTTTTCGCACTTGTGTTAGTGTTGAAAACCACTTTTCGCACTTGTGTTGGTGCAGGAAACCACTTTTGCACTTGTATTAGTGTGGAAAAACACTTTTTGCACTTGTGATAGTGTTGAAAAACCACTTTTCGCACTTGTGTTAGTGTTGAAAAACCACTTATCGCACTTGTGTTGGTGCAGGAAATCACTTTTGCACTTGTATTAGTGTGGAAAAAACCACTTTTCGCACTTGTGTTAGTGTTGAAAAACCACTTTTCGCACTTGTGTTAGTGTTGAAAACCACTTTTCGCACTTGTGTTAGTGTTGAAAAACCACTTTTCGCACTTGTGTTGGTGCAGGAAACCACTTTTGCACTTGTATTAGTGTGGAAAAAAACACTTTTCGCACTTGTGTTAGTGTTGAAAAACCACTTTTTGCACTTGTTAGTGTTGAAAAACCACTTTTCGCACTTGTGTTGGTGCAGGAAACCACTTTTGCACTTGTATTAGTGTGGAAAAAACACTTTTTGCACTTGTGATAGTGTTGAAAAACCACTTTTCGCACTTGTGTTAGTGTTGAAAAACCACGTTTCGCCCTTGTGTTGGTGCAGGAAACCACTTTTGCACTTGTATTAGTGTGGAAAACCACTTTTCCCTCTTGTGTTAGTGTTGAAAAACCAATTTTCGCACTTGTGTTAGTGTTGAAAAACCACTTTTTCGCACTTGTGTTGGTGCAGGAAACCACTTTGCACTTGTATTAGTGTGGAAAAAACACTTTTTGCACTTATGATAGTGTTGAAAAACCACTTTTCGCACTTGTGTTAGTGTTGAAAACCACTTTTCGCACTTGTGTTGGTGCAGGAAACCACTTTGCACTTGTATTAGTGCGGAAAAAACACTTTTAGCACTTGTGTTAGTGTTTGAAAAACCACTTTTCGCACTTGTGTTAGTGTTGAAAAACCACTTTTCGCACTTGTGTTGGTGCAGGAAACCACTTTTGCACTTTTATTCGTGTGGAAAAAACACTTTTTGCACTTGTGATAGTGTTGAAAAACCACTTTTCGCACTTGTGTTGGTGCAGGAAACCTCTTTTGCACTTGTATTAGTGTGGAAAAAACACTTTTTGCACTTGTGATAGTGTTGAAAAACCACTTTTCGCACTTGCGTTAGTGTTGAAAAACCACTTTTCGCACCTGTGTTGGTGCAGGAAACCACTTTTGCACTTGTATTAGTGTGGAAAAACCACTTTTCACACTTGAGTTAGTGTTGAAAAACCACTTTTCGCACTTGTGTTAGTGTTGAAAAACCACTTTTCGCACTTGTGTTGGTGCAGGAAACCACTTTTGCACTTGTATTAGTGCGGAAAAAACACTTTTAGCACTTGTGTTAGTGTTGAAAAACCACTTTTCGCACTTGTGTTAGTGTTGAAAAACCACTTTTCGCACTTGTTTTGGTGCAGGAAACCACTTTTGCACCTGTATTAGTGTGGAAAAAACACTTTTCGCACTTGTGTTAGTGTTGAAAAACCACTTTTCGCACTTGTGTTGGTGCAGGAAACCACTTTTGCACTTGTATTAGTGTGGTAAAAACACTTTTTGCACTTGTGATAGTGTTGAAAAACCACTTTTCGCACTTGTGTTAGTGTTGAAAAACCACTTATCGCGCTTGTGTTGGTGCAGGAAATCACTTTTGCACTTGTATTAGTGTGGAAAAACCACTTTTCGCACTTGTGTTAGTGTTGAAAAACCACTTTTCGCACTTGTGTTAGTGTTGAAAAACCACTTTTCGCACTTGTGTTAGTGTTGAAAAACCACTTTTCGCACTTGTGTTGGTGCTGGAAACCACTTTTGCACTTGTATTAGTGTGGAAAAAACACTTTTCGCACTTGTGTTAGTGTTGAAAAACCACTTTTCGCACTTGTGTTAGTGTTGAAAAACCACTTTTCGCACTTGTGTTGGTGCAGGAAACCACTTTTGCACTTGTATTAGTGTGGGAAAAACACTTTTTGCACTTTTGATAGTGTTGAAAAACCACTTTTCGCACTTGTGTTAGTGTTGAAAAACCACTTTTCGCACTTGTGTTGGTGCTGGAAACCACTTTTGCACTTGTATTAGTGTGGAAAAAACACTTTTCGCACTTGTGTTAGTGTTGAAAAACCACTTTTCGCACTTGTGTTAGTGTTGAAAAACCACTTTTCGCACTTGTGTTGGTGCAGGAAACCACATTTGCACTTGTATTAGTGTGGGAAAAACACTTTTTGCACTTTTGATAGTGTTGAAAAACCACTTTTCGCACTTGTGTTAGTGTTGAAAAACCACTTTTCGCAATTGTGTTGGTGCAGGAAACCACTTTTGCACTTGTATTAGTGTGGAAAAACCATTTTCGATCTTGTGTTAGTGTTGAAAAACCACTTTTCGCACTTGTGTTAGTGTTGAAAAACCACTTTTCGCACTTGTGTTGGTGCAGGAAACCACTTTTGCACTTGTATTAGTGTGGAAAAAGCACTTTTTGCACTTGTGTTAGTGTTGAAAAACCACTTTTTGCACTTGTTAGTGTTGAAAAACCACTTTTCGCACTTGTGTTGGTGCAGGAAACCACTTTTGCACTTGTATTAGTGTGGAAAAAACACTTTTTGCACTTGTGATAGTGTTGAAAAACCACTTTTCGCACTTGTGTTAGTGTTGAAAAACCACGTTTCGCCCTTGTGTTGGTGCAGGAAACCACTTTTGCACTTGTATTAGTGTGGAAAACCACTTTTCCCTCTTGTGTTAGTGTTGAAAAACCAATTTTCGCACTTGTGTTAGTGTTGAAAAACCACTTTTCGCACTTGTGTTGGTGCAGGAAACCACTTTTGCACTTGTATTAGTGTGGAAAAAACACTTTTTGCACTTATGATAGTGTTGAAAAACCACTTTTCGCACTTGTGTTAGTGTTGAAAAACCACTTTTCGCACTTGTGTTGGTGCAGGAAACCACTTTTGCACTTGTATTAGTGCGGAAAAAACACTTTTAGCACTTGTGTTAGTGTTGAAAAACCACTTTTCGCACTTGTGTTAGTGTTGAAAAACCACTTTTCGCACTTGTGTTGGTGCAGGAAACCACTTTTGCACTTTTATTCGTGTGGAAAAAACACTTTTTGCACTTGTGATAGTGTTGAAAAACCACTTTTCGCACTTGTGTTGGTGCAGGAAACCTCTTTTGCACTTGTATTAGTGTGGAAAAAACACTTTTTGCACTTGTGATAGTGTTGAAAAACCACTTTTCGCACTTGCGTTAGTGTTGAAAAACCACTTTTCGCACCTGTGTTGGTGCAGGAAACCACTTTTGCACTTGTATTAGTGTGGAAAAACCACTTTTCACACTTGAGTTAGTGTTGAAAAACCACTTTTCGCACTTGTGTTAGTGTTGAAAAACCACTTTTCGCACTTGTGTTGGTGCAGGAAACCACTTTTGCACTTGTATTAGTGCGGAAAAAACACTTTTAGCACTTGTGTTAGTGTTGAAAAACCACTTTTCGCACTTGTGTTAGTGTTGAAAAACCACTTTTCGCACTTGTTTTGGTGCAGGAAACCACTTTTGCACCTGTATTAGTGTGGAAAAAACACTTTTCGCACTTGTGTTAGTGTTGAAAAACCACTTTTCGCACTTGTGTTGGTGCAGGAAACCACTTTTGCACTTGTATTAGTGTGGTAAAAACACTTTTTGCACTTGTGATAGTGTTGAAAAACCACTTTTCGCACTTGTGTTAGTGTTGAAAAACCACTTATCGCGCTTGTGTTGGTGCAGGAAATCACTTTTGCACTTGTATTAGTGTGGAAAAACCACTTTTCGCACTTGTGTTAGTGTTGAAAAACCACTTTTCGCACTTGTGTTAGTGTTGAAAAACCACTTTTCGCACTTGTGTTAGTGTTGAAAAACCACTTTTCGCACTTGTGTTGGTGCTGGAAACCACTTTTGCACTTGTATTAGTGTGGAAAAAACACTTTTCGCACTTGTGTTAGTGTTGAAAAACCACTTTTCGCACTTGTGTTAGTGTTGAAAAACCACTTTTCGCACTTGTGTTGGTGCAGGAAACCACTTTTGCACTTGTATTAGTGTGGGAAAAACACTTTTTGCACTTTTGATAGTGTTGAAAAACCACTTTTCGCACTTGTGTTAGTGTTGAAAAACCACTTTTCGCACTTGTGTTGGTGCTGGAAACCACTTTTGCACTTGTATTAGTGTGGAAAAAACACTTTTCGCACTTGTGTTAGTGTTGAAAAACCACTTTTCGCACTTGTGTTAGTGTTGAAAAACCACTTTTCGCACTTGTGTTGGTGCAGGAAACCACATTTGCACTTGTATTAGTGTGGGAAAAACACTTTTTGCACTTTTGATAGTGTTGAAAAACCACTTTTCGCACTTGTGTTAGTGTTGAAAAACCACTTTTCGCAATTGTGTTGGTGCAGGAAACACTTTTGCACTTGTATTAGTGTGGAAAAACCATTTTCGATCTTGTGTTAGTGTTGAAAAACCACTTTTCGCACTTGTGTTAGTGTTGAAAAACCACTTTTCGCACTTGTGTTGGTGCAGGAAACCACTTTTGCACTTGTATTAGTGTGGAAAAAGCACTTTTTGCACTTATGATAGTGTTGAAAAACCACTTTTCGCACTTGTGTTTGTGTTGAAAAACCACTTTTCGCACTTGTGTGGTGCAGGAACCACTTTTGCACTTGTATCAGTGTGCAAAAACCACTTTTCGCACTTGTGTTAGTGTTGAAAAACCACTTTTTGCACTTGTGTTGGTGCAGGAAACCACTTTTGCACTTGTATTAGTGTGGAAAAAACACTTTTTGCACTTGTGATAGGTGTTGAAAAACCACTTTTCGCACTTGTGTTAGTGTTGAAAAACCACTTTTCGCACTTGTGTTGGTGCAGGAAACCACTTTTGCACTTGTATTAGTGTGGAAAAAACACTTTTTGCACTGGTGATAGTGTTGAAAAACCACTTTTCGCACTTGTGTTAGTGTTGAAAAACCACTTTTCGCACTTGTGTTGGTGCAGGAAACCACATTTGCACTTGTATTAGTGTGGAAAAAACACTTTTTTGCACTTGTGATAGTGTTGAAAAACCACTTTTCGCACTTGTGTTAGTGTTGAAAAACCAATTTTCACACTTGTGTTAGTGTTGAAAAACCACTTTTCACACTTGTGTTGGTGCAGGAAACCACTTTTTGTACTTGTATTAGTGTGGAAAAAACACTTTTTGCACTTGTGATAGTGTTGAAAAACCACTTTCGCACTTGTGTTAGTGTTGAAAAACCACTTATCGCACTTGTGTTGGTGCAGGAAATCACTTTTGCACTTGTATTAGTGTGGAAAAACCACTTTTCGCACTTGTGTTAGTGTTGAAAAACCACTTTTCGCACTTGTGTTAGTGTTGAAAAACCACTTTCACACTTGTGTTAGTGTTGA
Source organism: Myxine glutinosa (assembly GCF_964187855.1). NCBI lineage: Eukaryota > Metazoa > Chordata > Myxini > Myxiniformes > Myxinidae > Myxine > Myxine glutinosa. The sequence goes on from NW_027619474.1 coordinate 23,740, forward strand.
AAAACCACTTTTCGCACTTGTGTTGGTGCAGGAAACCACTTTTGCACTTGTATTAGTGTGGAAAAAACACTTTTCGCACTTGTGTTAGTGTTGAAAAACCACTTTTTGCACTTGTGTTAGTGTTGAAAAACCACTTTTTGCACTTGTGTTGGTGCAGGAAACCACTTTTGCACTTGTATTAGTGTGGAAAAAACACTTTTTGCACTTGTGATAGTGTTGAAAAACCACTTTTCGCACTTGTGTTAGTGTTGAAAAACCACTTTTCGCACTTGTGTTGGTGCAGGAAACCACTTTTGCACTTGTATTAGTTTGGCAAAACCACTTTTCGCTCTTGTGTTAGTGTTGAAAAACCCACTTTTCGCACTTGTGTTAGTGTTGAAAAACCACTTTTGCACTTGTATTAGTGTGGAAAAAACACTTTTTGCACTTATGATAGTGTTGAAAAACCCTTTTCGCACTTGTGTTAGTGTTGAAAAACCACTTTTCACACTTGTGTTGGTGCAGGAAACCACTTTTGCACTTGTATTAGTGTGGAAAAAACACTTTTTACACTTGTGATCGTGTTGAAAAACCACTTTTCGCACTTGTGTTAGTGTTGAAAAACCACTTTTCGCACTTGTGTTAGTTTGAAAAACCACTTTTCGCACTGTGTTGGTGCAGGAAACCACTTTTGCAATTGTATTAGTGTGGAAAAAACAATTTTTGCACTTGTGATAGTGTTGAAAAACCACTTTTCGCACTTGTGTTAGTGTTGAAAAACCACTTTTTGCACTTGTGTTGGTGCAGGAAACCACTTTTGCACTTGTATTAGTGTGGAAATACCACTTTTCGCACTTGTGTTAGTGTTGAAAAACCACTTTTCGCACTTGTGTTAGTGTTGAAAAACCACTTTTCGCACTTGTGTTGGTGCAGGAAACCACTTTTGCACTTGTATTAGTGTGGAAAAACCACTTTTCGCACTTGTGTTAGTGTTGAAAAACCACTTTTCGCACTTGTGTTAGTGTTGAAAAACCACTTTTCGCACTTGTGTTGGTGCAGGAAACCACTTTTGCACTTGTATTAGTGTGGAAAAAAACACTTTTTGCACTTGTGATAGTGTTGAAAAACCACTTTTCGCACTTGTGTTAGTGTTGAAAAACCACTTTTCGCACTTGTGTTGGTGCAGGAAACCAATTATGCACTTGTATTAGTGTGGAAAAACCACTTTTCGCACTTGTGTTAGTGTTGAAAAACCACTTTTCGCACTTGTGTTGGTGCAGGAAATCACTTTTGCACTTGTATTAGTGTGGAAAAACCACTTTTCGCACTTGTGTTAGTATTGAAAAACCACTTTTCGCACTTGTGTTAGTGTTGAAAAACCACTTTTCGCACTTGTGTTGGTGCAGGAAACCACTTTGGCACTTGTATTTTTTTTTTTTTTTTTTTTTTTTTTTTTTTTTGTATACAAGATCGAGGCTCTGTGAAAGAGCGAACATTAATCACACAGAAAGACAAACCGACACATAAAACATATAACATCGGGAGCGGTAGACAAGATGGGGAGAGAGGGGGAAGGACACAAACACAACATTTGAGAGCAGGGACCGAGAGACATGGAGACATCGAGAGATCTGAGAGAGGGCGAGGGCTTTGGGGGGGGGGGGGGGCATGGGAAGGGGGCGGTGGGAGAGGTATAAAACATATGGACACTGCCAGGACTTCCAAGAAAGAAATTGGAATTTCAAACAAGGTTTAGTGTGGAAATTAGTGTGGAAAAACCACTTTTCGCTCTTGTGTTAGTGTTGAAAAACCACTTTTCGCACTTGTGTTAGTGTTGAAAAACCGCTTTTCGCACTTGTGTTGGTGCAGGAAACCACTTTTGCACTTGTATTAGTGTGGAAAAAAACACTTTTTGCACTTATGATAGTGTTGAAAAACCACTTTTCGCACTTGTGTTTGTGTTGAAAAACCACTTTTCGCACTTGTGTTGGTGCAGGAAACCACTTCTGCACTTGTATTAGTGTGCAAAAACCACTTTTCGCACTTCTGTTAGTGTTGAAAAACCACTTTTCGCACCTGTGTTAGTGTTGAAAAACCACTTTTTGCACTTGTGTTGGTGCAGGAAACCACTTTTGCACTTGTATTAGTGTGGAAAAAACACTTTTTGCACTTGTGATAGTGTTGAAAAACCACTTTTCGCACTTGTGTTAGTGTTGAAAAACCACTTTTCGCACTTGTGTTGGTGCAGGAAACCACTTTTGCACTTGTATTAGTGTGGAAAAACCACTTTTCGCACTTGTGTTAGTGTTGAAAAACCACTTTTCGCACTTGTGTTAGTGTTGAAAAACCACTTTTCGCACTTGTGTTGGTGCAGGAAACCACTTTTGCACTTGTATTAGTGTGGAAAAAACCCTTTTTGCACTTGTGATAGTGTTGAAAAACCACTTTTCGCGCTTGTGTTGGTGCAGGAAACCACTTTTGCACTTGTATTAGTGTGGAAAAACCACTTTTCGCACTTGTGTTGGTGCAGGAAACCACTTTTGCACTTGTATTAGTGTGGAAAAAACACTTTTTGCACTTGTGATAGTGTTGAAAAATCACTTTTCGCACTTGTGTTAGTGTTGAAAAACCACTTTTCGCACTTGTGTTGGTGCAGGAAACCACTTTTGCACTTGTATTAGTGTGGAAAAACCACTTTTCGCACTTGTGTTAGTGTTGAAAAACCACTTTTCGCACTTGTGTTAGTGTTGAAAAACCACTTTTCGCACTTGTGTTGGTGCAGGAAACCACTTTTGCACTTGTATTCGTGTGGAAAAAACACTTTTTGCACTTGTGATAGTGTTGAAAAACCACTTTTCGCACTTGTGTTGGTGCAGGAAACCTCTTTTGCACTTGTATTAGTGTGGAAAAAACACTTTTTGCACTTGTGATAGTGTTGAAAAACCACTTTTCGCACTTGCGTTAGTGTTGAAAAACCACTTTTCGCACTTGTGTTGGTGCAGGAAACCACTTTTGCACTTGTATTAGTGTGGAAAAACCACTTTTCACACTTGTGTTAGTGTTGAAAAACCACTTTTCGCACTTGTGTTAGTGTTGAAAAACCACTTTTCGCACTTGTGTTGGTGCTGGAAACCACTTTTGCACTTGTATTAGTGTGGAAAAAACACTTTTCGCACTTGTGTTAGTGTTGAAAAACCACTTTTCGCACTTGTGTTAGTGTTGAAAAACCACTTTGCGCACTTGTGTTGGTGCAGGAAACCACTTTTGCACTTGTATTAGTGTGGGAAAAACACTTTTTGCACTTTTGATAGTGTTGAAAAACCACTTTTCGCACTTGTGTTAGTGTTGAAAAACCACTTTTCGCACTTGTGTTGGTGCTGGAAACCACTTTTGCACTTGTATTAGTGTGGAAAAAACACTTTTCGCACTTGTGTTAGTGTTGAAAACCACTTTTCGCACTTGTGTTAGTGTTGAAAACCACTTTTCGCACTTGTGTTGGTGCAGGAAATCACATTTGCACTTGTATTAGTGTGGGAAAAACACTTTTTGCACTTTTGATAGTGTTGAAAAACCACTTTTCGCACTTGTGTTAGTGTTGAAAAACCACTTTTCGCACTTGTGTTGGTGCAGGAAACCACTTTTGCACTTGTATTAGTGTGGAAAAACCATTTTCGATCTTGTGTTAGTGTTGAAAAACCACTTTTCGCACTTGTGTTAGTGTTGAAAAACCACTTTTCGCACTTGTGTTGGTGCAGGAAACCACTTTTGCACTTGTATTAGTGTGGAAAAAACACTTTTTGCACTTATGATAGTGTTGAAAAACCACTTTTCGCACTTGTGTTTGTGTTGAAAAACCACTTTTCGCACTTGTGTGGTGCAGGAAACCACTTTTGCACTTGTATTAGTGTGCAAAAACCACTTTTCGCACTTGTGTTAGTGTTGAAAAAACCACTTTTCGCACTTGTGTTGGTGCAGGAAACCACTTTTGCACTTGTATTAGTGTGGAAAAACCATTTTCGATCTTGTGTTAGTGTTGAAAAACCACTTTTCGCACTTGTGTTAGTGTTGAAAAACCACTTTTCGCACTTGTGTTGGTGCAGGAAACCACTTTTGCACTTGTATTAGTGTGGAAAAAACACTTTTTGCACTTATGATAGTGTTGAAAAACCACTTTTCGCACTTGTGTTTGTGTTCAAAAACCACTTTTCGCACTTGTGTGGTGCAGGAAACCACTTTTGCACTTGTATTAGTGTGCAAAAACCACTTTTCGCACTTGTGTTAGTGTTGAAAACCACTTTTCGCACTTGTGTTGGTGCAGGAAACCACTTTTGCACTTGTATTAGTGTGGAAAAAACACTTTTTGCACTGGTGATAGTGTTGAAAAACCACTTTTCGCACTTGTGTTAGTGTTGAAAACCACTTTTCGCACTTGTGTTGGTGCAGGAAACCACATTTGCACTTGTATTAGTGTGGAAAAACACTTTTTGCACTTGTGATAGTGTTGAAAAACCACTTTTCGCACTTGTGTTAGTGTTGAAAAACCACTTTTCACACTTGTGTTAGTGTTGAAAAACCACTTTTCACACTTGTGTTGGTGCAGGAAACCACTTTTGTACTTGTATTAGTGTGGAAAAAACACTTTTTGCACTTGTGATAGTGTTGAAAAACCACTTTTCGCACTTGTGTTAGTGTTGAAAAACCACTTATCGCACTTGTGTTGGTGCAGGAATCACTTTTGCACTTGTATTAGTGTGGAAAAACACTTTCGCACTTGTGTTAGTGTTGAAAAACCACTTTTCGCACTTGTGTTAGTGTTGAAAAACCACTTTTCACACTTGTGTTAGTGTTGAAAAACCACTTTTCGCACTTGTGTTGGTGCAGGAAACCACTTTTGCACTTGTATTAGTGTGGAAAAAACACTTTTCGCACTTGTGTTAGTGTTGAAAAACCACTTTTTGCACTTGTGTTAGTGTTGAAAAACCACTTTTCGCACTTGTGTTGGTGCAGGAAACCACTTTTGCACTTGTATTAGTGTGGAAAAAACACTTTTTGCACTTGTGATAGTGTTGAAAAACCACTTTTCGCACTTGTGTTAGTGTTGAAAAACCACTTTTCGCACTTGTGTTGGTGCAGGAAACCACTTTTGCACTTGTATTAGTTTGGCAAAACCACTTTTCGCTCTTGTGTTAGTGTTGAAAAACCACTTTTCGCACTTGTGTTAGTGTTGAAAAACCACTTTTGCACTTGTATTAGTGTGGAAAAAACACTTTTTGCACTTATGATAGTGTTGAAAAACCCTTTTCGCACTTGTGTTAGTGTTGAAAAAACCACTTTTCACACTTGTGTTGGTGCAGGAAACCACTTTTGCACTTGTATTAGTGTGGAAAAAACACTTTTTGCACTTGTGATCGTGTTGAAAAACCACTTTTCGCACTTGTGTTAGTGTTGAAAAACCACTTTTCGCACTTGTGTTAGTTTTGAAAAACCACTTTTCGCACCTGTGTTGGTGCAGGAAACCACTTTTGCAATTGTATTAGTGTGGAAAAAACAATTTTTGCACTTGTGATAGTGTTGAAAAACCACTTTTCGCACTTGTGTTAGTGTTGAAAAACCACTTTTTGCACTTGTGTTGGTGCAGGAAACCACTTTTGCACTTGTATTAGTGTGGAAATACCACTTTTCGCACTTGTGTTAGTGTTGAAAAACCACTTTTCGCACTTGTGTTAGTGTTGAAAAACCACTTTTCGCACTTGTGTTGGTGCAGGAAACCACTTTTGCACTTGTATTAGTGTGGAAAAACCACTTTTCGCACTTGTGTTAGTGTTGAAAAACCACTTTTCGCACTTGTGTTAGTGTTGAAAAACCACTTTTCGCACTTGTGTTGGTGCAGGAAACCACTTTTGCACTTGTATTAGTGTGGAAAAAACACTTTTTGCACTTGTGATAGTGTTGAAAAACCACTTTTCGCACTTGTGTTAGTGTTGAAAAACCACTTTTCGCACTTGTGTTGGTGCAGGAAACCAATTATGCACTTGTATTAGTGTGGAAAAACCACTTTTCGCACTTGTGTTAGTGTTGAAAAACCACTTTTCGCACTTGTGTTGGTGCAGGAAATCACTTTTGCACTTGTATTAGTGTGGAAAAACCACTTTTCGCACTTGTGTTAGTATTGAAAAACCACTTTTCGCACTTGTGTTAGTGTTGAAAAACCACTTTTCGCACTTGTGTTGGTGCAGGAAACCACTTTGGCACTTGTATTTTTTTATTTTTTTTATTTTTATTTTATTTTATTTTTTATTTTTTTTGTATACAAGATCGAGGCTCGTGAAAGAGCGAACATTAATCACACAGAAAGACAAACCGACACATAAAACATATAACATCGGGAGCGGTAGACAAGATGGGGAGAGAGGGGAAGGACACAAACACAACATTTGAGAGCAGGGACCGAGAGACATGGAGACATCGAGAGATCTGAGAGAGGGCGAGGGCTTGGGGGGGGGGGGGGGGGCATGGGAAGGGGGCGGTGGGAGAGGTATAAAACATATGGACACTGCCAGGACTTCCAAGAAAGAAATTGGAATTTCAAACAAGGTTTAGTGTGGAAATTAGTGTGGAAAAACCACTTTTCGCTCTTGTGTTAGTGTTGAAAAACCACTTTTCGCACTTGTGTTAGTGTTGAAAAACCGCTTTTCGCACTTGTGTTGGTGCAGGAAACCACTTTTGCACTTGTATTAGTGTGGAAAAAACACTTTTTGCACTTATGATAGTGTTGAAAAACCACTTTTCGCACTTGTGTTTGTGTTGAAAAACCACTTTTCGCACTTGTGTTGGTGCAGGAAACCACTTTTGCACTTGTATTAGTGTGCAAAAACCACTTTTCGCACTTCTGTTAGTGTTGAAAAACCACTTTTCGCACTTGTGTTAGTGTTGAAAAACCACTTTTTGCACTTGTGTTGGTGCAGGAAACCACTTTTGCACTTGTATTAGTGTGGAAAAAACACTTTTTGCACTTGTGATAGTGTTGAAAAACCACTTTTCGCACTTGTGTTAGTGTTGAAAAACCACTTTTCGCACTTGTGTTGGTGCAGGAAACCACTTTTGCACTTGTATTAGTGTGGAAAAACCACTTTTCGCACTTGTGTTAGTGTTGAAAAACCACTTTTCGCACTTGTGTTAGTGTTGAAAAACCACTTTTCGCACTTGTGTTGGTGCAGGAAACCACTTTTGCACTTGTATTAGTGTGGAAAAAACCCTTTTTGCACTTGTGATAGTGTTGAAAAACCACTTTTCGCGCTTGTGTTGGTGCAGGAAACCACTTTTGCACTTGTATTAGTGTGGAAAAACCACTTTTCGCACTTGTGTTGGTGCAGGAAACCACTTTTGCACTTGTATTAGTGTGGAAAAAACACTTTTTGCACTTGTGATAGTGTTGAAAAATCACTTTTCGCACTTGTGTTAGTGTTGAAAAACCACTTTTCGCACTTGTGTTGGTGCAGGAAACCACTTTTGCACTTGTATTAGTGTGGAAAAACCACTTTTCGCACTTGTGTTAGTGTTGAAAAACCACTTTTCGCACTTGTGTTAGTGTTGAAAAACCACTTTTCGCACTTGTGTTGGTGCAGGAAACCACTTTTGCACTTGTATTCGTGTGGAAAAAACACTTTTTGCACTTGTGATAGTGTTGAAAAACCACTTTTCGCACTTGTGTTGGTGCAGGAAACCTCTTTTGCACTTGTATTAGTGTGGAAAAAACACTTTTTGCACTTGTGATAGTGTTGAAAAACCACTTTTCGCACTTGCGTTAGTGTTGAAAAACCACTTTTCGCACTTGTGTTGGTGCAGGAAACCACTTTTGCACTTGTATTAGTGTGGAAAAACCACTTTTCACACTTGAGTTAGTGTTGAAAAACTACTTTTCGCACTTGTGTTAGTGTTGAAAAACCACTTTTCGCACTTGTGTTAGTGTTGAAAAACCACTTTTCGCACTTGTTTTGGTGCAGGAAACCACTTTTGCACCTGTATTAGTGTGGAAAAAAACACTTTTCGCACTTGTGTTAGTGTTGAAAAACCACTTTTCGCACTTGTGTTGGTGCAGGAAACCACTTTTGCACTTGTATTAGTGTGGAAAAAAACACTTTTTGCACTTGTGATAGTGTTGAAAAACCACTTTTCGCACTTGTGTTAGTGTTGAAAAACTACTTATCGCGCTTGTGTTGGTGCAGGAAATCACTTTTGCACTTGTATTAGTGTGGAAAAACCACTTTTCGCACTTGTGTTAGTGTTGAAAAACCACTTTTCGCACTTGTGTTAGTGTTGAAAAACCACTTTTCGCACTTGTGTTAGTGTTGAAAAACCACTTTTCGCACTTGTGTTGGTGCTGGAAACCACTTTTGCACTTGTATTAGTGTGGAAAAAACACTTTTCGCACTTGTGTTAGTGTTGAAAAACCACTTTTCGCACTTGTGTTAGTGTTGAAAAACCACTTTTCGCACTTGTGTTGGTGCAGGAAACCACTTTTGCACTTGTATTAGTGTGGGAAAAACACTTTTTGCACTTTTGATAGTGTTGAAAAACCACTTTTCGCACTTGTGTTAGTGTTGAAAAACCACTTTTCGCACTTGTGTTGGTGCTGGAAACCACTTTTGCACTTGTATTAGTGTGGAAAAAACACTTTTCGCACTTGTGTTAGTGTTGAAAAACCACTTTTCGCACTTGTGTTAGTGTTGAAAAACCACTTTTCGCACTTGTGTTGGTGCAGGAAACCACATTTGCACTTGTATTAGTGTGGGAAAAACACTTTTTGCACTTTTGATAGTGTTGAAAAACCACTTTTCGCACTTGTGTTAGTGTTGAAAAACCACTTTTCGCACTTGTGTTGGTGCAGGAAACCACTTTTGCACTTGTATTAGTGTGGAAAAACCATTTTCGCTCTTGTGTTAGTGTTGAAAAACCACTTTTCGCACTTGTGTTAGTGTTGAAAAACCACTTTTCGCACTTGTGTTGGTGCAGGAAACCACTTTTGCACTTGTATTAGTGTGGAAAAAACACTTTTTGCACTTATGATAGTGTTGAAAAACCACTTTTCGCACTTGTGTTTGTGTTGAAAAACCACTTTTCGCACTTGTGTGGTGCAGGAAACCACTTTTGCACTTGTGTTAGTGTTGAAAAACCACTTTTCGCACTTGTGTTAGTGTTGAAAAACCACTTTTTGCACTTGTGTTGGTGCAGGAAACCACTTTTGCACTTGTATTAGTGTGGAAAAAACACTTTTTGCACTTGTGATAGTGTTGAAAAACCACTTTTCGCACTTGTGTTAGTGTTGAAAAACCACTTTTCGCACTTGTGTTGGTGCAGGAAACCACTTTTGCACTTGTATTAGTGTGGAAAAAACACTTTTTGCACTGGTGATAGTGTTGAAAAACCACTTTTCGCACTTGTGTTAGTGTTGAAAAACCACTTTTCGCACTTGTGTTGGTGCAGGAAACCACATTTGCACTTGTATTAGTGTGGGAAAAACACTTTTTGCACTTGTGATAGTGTTGAAAAACCACTTTTCGCACTTGTGTTAGTGTTGAAAAACCACTTTTCGCACTTGTGTTGGTGCAGGAAACCACTTTTGCACTTGTATTAGTGTGGAAAAAACACTTTTTGCACTGGTGATAGTGTTGAAAAACCACTTTTTGCACTTGTGTTAGTGTTGAAAAACCACTTTTCGCACTTGTGTTGGTGCAGGAAACCACTTTTGCACTTGTATTAGTGTGGAAAAAACACTTTTTGCACTTGTGATAGTGTTGAAAAACCACTTTTCGCACTTGTGTTAGTGTTGAAAAACCACTTATCGCACTTGTGTTGGTGCAGGAAATCACTTTTGCACTTGTATTAGTGTGGAAAAACCACTTTTCGCACTTGTGTTAGTGTTGAAAAACCACTTTTCGCACTTGTGTTAGTGTTGAAAAACCACTTTTCGCACTTGTGTTAGTGTTGAAAAACCACTTTTCGCACTTGTGTTGGTGCAGGAAACCACTTTTGCACTTGTATTAGTGTGGAAAAAACACTTTTCGCACTTGTGTTAGTGTTGAAAAACCACTTTTCGCACTTGTTAGTGTTGAAAAACCACTTTTAGCACTTGTGTTGGTGCAGGAAACCACTTTTGCACTTGTATTAGTGTGGAAAAAACACTTTTTGCACTTGTGATAGTGTTGAAAAACCACTTTTCGCACTTGTGTTAGTGTTGAAAAACCACGTTTCGCACTTGTGTTGGTGCAGGAAACCACTTTTGCACTTGTATTAGTGTGGAAAACCACTTTTCGCTCTTGTGTTAGTGTTGAAAAACCAATTTTCGCACTTGTGTTAGTGTTGAAAAACCACTTTTCGCACTTGTGTTGGTGCAGGAAACCACTTTTGCACTTGTATTAGTGTGGAAAAAACACTTTTTGCACTTATGATAGTGTTGAAAAACCACTTTTCGCACTTGTGTTAGTGTTGAAAAACCACTTTTGCACTTTTATTCGTGTGGAAAAAACACTTTTTGCACTTGTGATAGTGTTGAAAAACCACTTTTCGCACTTGTGTTGGTGCAGGAAACCTCTTTTGCACTTGTATTAGTGTGGAAAAAACACTTTTTGCACTTGTGATAGTGTTGAAAAACCACTTTTCGCACTTGCGTTAGTGTTGAAAAACCACTTTTCGCACTTGTGTTGGTGCAGGAAACCACTTTTGCACTTGTATTAGTGTGGAAAAACCACTTTTCACACTTGAGTTAGTGTTGAAAAACTACTTTTCGCACTTGTGTTAGTGTTGAAAAACCACTTTTCGCACTTGTGTTAGTGTTGAAAAACCACTTTTCGCACTTGTGTTGGTGCAGGAAACCACTTTTGCACTTGTATTAGTGCGGAAAAAACACTTTTAGCACTTGTGTTAGTGTTGAAAAACCACTTTTCGCACTTGTGTTAGTGTTGATAAACCACTTTTCGCACTTGTTTTGGTGCAGGAAACCACTTTTGCACCTGTATTAGTGTGGAAAAAACACTTTTCGCACTTGTATTAGTGTTGAAAAACCACTTTTCGCACTTGTGTTGGTGCAGGAAACCACTTTTGCACTTGTATTAGTGTGGAAAAAACACTTTTTGCACTTGTGATAGTGTTGAAAAACCACTTTTCGCACTTGTGTTAGTGTTGAAAAACCACTTATCGCGCTTGTGTTGGTGCAGGAAATCACTTTTGCACTTGTATTAGTGTGGAAAAACCACTTTTCGCACTTGTGTTAGTGTTGAAAAACCACTTTTCGCACTTGTGTTAGTGTTGAAAAACCACTTTTCGCACTTGTGTTAGTGTTGAAAAACCACTTTTCGCACTTGTGTTGGTGCTGGAAACCACTTTTGCACTTGTATTAGTGTGGAAAAAACAATTTTTGCACTTGTGATAGTGTTGAAAAACCACTTTTCGCACTTGTGTTAGTGTTGAAAAACCACTTTTTGCACTTGTGTTGGTGCAGGAAACCACTTTTGCACTTGTATTAGTGTGGAAATACCACTTTTCGCACTTGTGTTAGTGTTGAAAAACCACTTTTCGCACTTGTGTTAGTGTTGAAAAACCACTTTTCACACTTGTGTTAGTGTTGAAAAACCACTTTTCGCACTTGTGTTGGTGCAGGAAACCACTTTTGCACTTGTATTAGTGTGGAAAAAACACTTTTCGCACTTGTGTTAGTGTTGAAAAACCACTTTTTGCACTTGTGTTAGTGTTGAAAAACCACTTTTCGCACTTGTGTTGGTGCAGGAAACCACTTTTGCACTTGTATTAGTGTGGAAAAAACACTTTTTGCACTTGTGATAGTGTTGAAAAACCACTTTTCGCACTTGTGTTAGTGTTGAAAAACCACTTTTCGCACTTGTGTTGGTGCAGGAAACCACTTTTGCACTTGTATTAGTTTGGCAAAACCACTTTTCGCTCTTGTGTTAGTGTTGAAAAACCACTTTCGCACTTGTGTTAGTGTTGAAAAACCACTTTTGCACTTGTATTAGTGTGGAAAAAACACTTTTTGCACTTATGATAGTGTTGAAAAACCCTTTTCGCACTTGTGTTAGTGTTGAAAAACCACTTTTCACACTTGTGTTGGTGCAGGAAACCACTTTTGCACTTGTATTAGTGTGGAAAAAACACTTTTTGCACTTGTGATCGTGTTGAAAAACCACTTTTCGCACTTGTGTTAGTGTTGAAAAACCACTTTTCGCACTTGTGTTAGTTTTGAAAAACCACTTTTCGCACCTGTGTTGGTGCAGGAAACCACTTTTGCAATTGTATTAGTGTGGAAAAAACAATTTTGCACTTGTGATAGTGTTGAAAAACCACTTTTCGCACTTGTGTTAGTGTTGAAAAACCACTTTTTGCACTTGTGTTGGTGCAGGAAACCACTTTTGCACTTGTATTAGTGTGGAAATACCACTTTCGCACTTGTGTTAGTGTTGAAAAACCACTTTTCGCACTTGTGTTAGTGTTGAAAAACCACTTTTCGCACTTGTGTTGGTGCAGGAAACCACTTTTGCACTTGTATTAGTGTGGAAAAACCACTTTTCGCACTTGTGTTAGTGTTGAAAAACCACTTTTCGCACTTGTGTTAGTGTTGAAAAACCACTTTTCGCACTTGTGTTGGTGCAGGAAACCACTTTTTGCACTTGTATTAGTGTGGAAAAAACACTTTTTGCACTTGTGATAGTGTTGAAAAACCACTTTTCGCACTTGTGTTAGTGTTGGAAAAACCACTTTTCGCACTTGTGTTGGTGCAGGAAACCAATTATGCACTTGTATTAGTGTGGAAAAACCACTTTTCGCACTTGTGTTAGTGTTGAAAAACCACTTTTCGCACTTGTGTTGGTGCAGGAAATCACTTTTGCACTTGTATTAGTGTGGAAAAAACCACTTTTCGCACTTGTGTTAGTATTGAAAAACCACTTTTCGCACTTGTGTTAGTGTTGAAAAACCACTTTTCGCACTTGTGTTGGTGCAGGAAACCACTTTGGCACTTGTATTTTTTTATTTTTTTATTTTTATTTTATTTTATTTTTTTATTTTTTTTGTATACAAGATCGAGGCTCGTGAAAGAGCGAACATTAATCACACAGAAAGACAACCGACACATAAAACATATAACATCGGAGCGGTAGACAAGATGGGGAGAGAGGGGGAAGGACACAAACACAACATTTGAGAGCAGGGACCGAGAGACATGGAGACATCGAGAGATCTGAGAGAGGGCGAGGGCTTTGGGGGGGGGGGGGCATGGGAAGGGGCGGTGGGAGAGGTATAAAACATATGGACACTGCCAGGACTTCCAAGAAAGAAATTGGAATTTCAAACAAGGTTTAGTGTGGAAATTAGTGTGGAAAAACCACTTTTCGCTCTTGTGTTAGTGTTGAAAAACCACTTTTCGCACTTGTGTTAGTGTTGAAAACCGCTTTTCGCACTTGTGTTGGTGCAGGAAACCACTTTTGCACTTGTATTAGTGTGGAAAAAACACTTTTTGCACTTATGATAGTGTTGAAAAACCACTTTTCGCACTTGTGTTTGTGTTGAAAAACCACTTTTCGCACTTGTGTTGGTGCAGGAAACCACTTTTGCACTTGTATTAGTGTGCAAAAACCACTTTTCGCACTTCTGTTAGTGTTGAAAAACCACTTTTCGCACTTGTGTTAGTGTTGAAAAACCACTTTTTGCACTTGTGTTGGTGCAGGAAACCACTTTTGCACTTGTATTAGTGTGGAAAAAAACACTTTTTGCACTTGTGATAGTGTTGAAAAACCACTTTTCGCACTTGTGTTAGTGTTGAAAAAACCACTTTTCGCACTTGTGTTGGTGCAGGAAACCACTTTTGCACTTGTATTAGTGTGGAAAAACCACTTTTCGCACTTGTGTTAGTGTTGAAAAACCACTTTTCGCACTTGTGTTAGTGTTGAAAAACCACTTTTCGCACTTGTGTTGGTGCAGGAAACCACTTTTGCACTTGTATTAGTGTGGAAAAACCCTTTTTGCACTTGTGATAGTGTTGAAAAACCACTTTTCGCGCTTGTGTTGGTGCAGGAAACCACTTTTGCACTTGTATTAGTGTGGAAAAACCACTTTTCCGCACTTGTGTTGGTGCAGGAAACCACTTTTGCACTTGTATTAGTGTGAAAAAACACTTTTTGCACTTGTGATAGTGTTGAAAAATCACTTTTCGCACTTGTGTTAGTGTTGAAAAACCACTTTTCGCACTTGTGTTGGTGCAGGAAACCACTTTTGCACTTGTATTAGTGTGGAAAAACCACTTTTCGCACTTGTGTTAGTGTTGAAAAACCACTTTTCGCACTTGTGTTAGTGTTGAAAAACCACTTTTCGCACTTGTGTTGGTGCAGGAAACCACTTTTGCACTTGTATTCGTGTGGAAAAAACACTTTTTGCACTTGTGATAGTGTTGAAAAACCACTTTTCGCACTTGTGTTGGTGCAGGAAACCTCTTTTGCACTTGTATTAGTGTGGAAAAAACACTTTTTGCACTTGTGATAGTGTTGAAAAACCACTTTTCGCACTTGCGTTAGTGTTGAAAAACCACTTTTCGCACTTGTGTTGGTGCAGGAAACCACTTTTGCACTTGTATTAGTGTGGAAAAACCACTTTTCACACTTGAGTTAGTGTTGAAAAACTACTTTTCGCACTTGTGTTAGTGTTGAAAAACCACTTTTCGCACTTGTGTTAGTGTTGAAAAACCACTTTTCGCACTTGTTTTGGTGCAGGAAACCACTTTTGCACCTGTATTAGTGTGGAAAAAACACTTTTCGCACTTGTGTTAGTGTTGAAAAACCACTTTTCGCACTTGTGTTGGTGCAGGAAACCACTTTTGCACTTGTATTAGTGTGGAAAAAACACTTTTTGCACTTGTGATAGTGTTGAAAAACCACTTTTCGCACTTGTGTTAGTGTTGAAAAACTACTTATCGCGCTTGTGTTGGTGCAGGAAATCACTTTTGCACTTGTATTAGTGTGGAAAAACCACTTTTCGCACTTGTGTTAGTGTTGAAAAACCACTTTTCGCACTTGTGTTAGTGTTGAAAAACCACTTTCGCACTTGTGTTAGTGTTGAAAAACCACTTTTCGCACTTGTGTTGGTGCTGGAAACCACTTTTGCACTTGTATTAGTGTGGAAAAAACACTTTTCGCACTTGTGTTAGTGTTGAAAAACCACTTTTCGCACTTGTGTTAGTGTTGAAAAACCACTTTTCGCACTTGTGTTGGTGCAGGAAACCACTTTTGCACTTGTATTAGTGTGGGAAAAACACTTTTTGCACTTTTGATAGTGTTGAAAAACCACTTTTCGCACTTGTGTTAGTGTTGAAAAACCACTTTTCGCACTTGTGTTGGTGCTGGAAACCACTTTTGCACTTGTATTAGTGTGGAAAAAACACTTTTCGCACTTGTGTTAGTGTTGAAAAACCACTTTTCGCACTTGTGTTAGTGTTGAAAAACCACTTTTCGCACTTGTGTTGGTGCAGGAAACCACATTTGCACTTGTATTAGTGTGGGAAAAACACTTTTTGCACTTTTGATAGTGTTGAAAAACCACTTTTCGCACTTGTGTTAGTGTTGAAAAACCACTTTTCGCACTTGTGTTGGTGCAGGAAACCACTTTTGCACTTGTATTAGTGTGGAAAAACCATTTTCGCTCTTGTGTTAGTGTTGAAAAACCACTTTTCGCACTTGTGTTAGTGTTGAAAAACCACTTTTCGCACTTGTGTTGGTGCAGGAAACCACTTTTGCACTTGTATTAGTGTGGAAAAAACACTTTTTGCACTTATGATAGTGTTGAAAAACCACTTTTCGCACTTGTGTTTGTGTTGAAAAACCACTTTTCGCACTTGTGTGGTGCAGGAAACCACTTTTGCACTTGTGTTAGTGTTGAAAAACCACTTTTCGCACTTGTGTTAGTGTTGAAAAACCACTTTTTGCACTTGTGTTGGTGCAGGAAACCACTTTTGCACTTGTATTAGTGTGGAAAAAACACTTTTTGCACTTGTGATAGTGTTGAAAAACCACTTTTCGCACTTGTGTTAGTGTTGAAAAACCACTTTTCGCACTTGTGTTGGTGCAGGAAACCACTTTTGCACTTGTATTAGTGTGGAAAAAAACACTTTTTGCACTGGTGATAGTGTTGAAAAACCACTTTTCGCACTTGTGTTAGTGTTGAAAAACCACTTTTCGCACTTGTGTTGGTGCAGGAAACCACATTTGCACTTGTATTAGTGTGGGAAAAACACTTTTTGCACTTGTGATAGTGTTGAAAAACCACTTTTCGCACTTGTGTTAGTGTTGAAAAACCACTTTTCGCACTTGTGTTGGTGCAGGAAACCACTTTTGCACTTGTATTAGTGTGGAAAAAACACTTTTTGCACTGGTGATAGTGTTGAAAAACCACTTTTCGCACTTGTGTTAGTGTTGAAAAACCACTTTTCGCACTTGTGTTGGTGCAGGAAACCACTTTTGCACTTGTATTAGTGTGGAAAAAAACACTTTTTGCACTTGTGATAGTGTTGAAAAACCACTTTTCGCACTTGTGTTAGTGTTGAAAAACCACTTATCGCACTTGTGTTGGTGCAGGAAATCACTTTTGCACTTGTATTAGTGTGGAAAAACCACTTTTCGCACTTGTGTTAGTGTTGAAAAACCACTTTTCGCACTTGTGTTAGTGTTGAAAAACCACTTTTCGCACTTGTGTTAGTGTTGAAAAACCACTTTTCGCACTTGTGTTGGTGCAGGAAACCACTTTTGCACTTGTATTAGTGTGGAAAAAACACTTTTCGCACTTGTGTTAGTGTTGAAAAACCACTTTTCGCACTTGTTAGTGTTGAAAAACCACTTTTAGCACTTGTGTTGGTGCAGGAAACCACTTTTGCACTTGTATTAGTGTGGAAAAAACACTTTTTGCACTTGTGATAGTGTTGAAAAACCACTTTTCGCACTTGTGTTAGTGTTGAAAAACCACGTTTCGCACTTGTGTTGGTGCAGGAAACCACTTTTGCACTTGTATTAGTGTGGAAAACCACTTTTCGCTCTTGTGTTAGTGTTGAAAAACCAATTTTCGCACTTGTGTTAGTGTTGAAAAACCACTTTTCGCACTTGTGTTGGTGCAGGAAACCACTTTTGCACTTGTATTAGTGTGGAAAAAACACTTTTTGCACTTATGATAGTGTTGAAAAACCACTTTTCGCACTTGTGTTAGTGTTGAAAAACCACTTTTGCACTTTTATTCGTGTGGAAAAAACACTTTTTGCACTTGTGATAGTGTTGAAAAACCACTTTTCGCACTTGTGTTGGTGCAGGAAACCTCTTTTGCACTTGTATTAGTGTGGAAAAAACACTTTTTGCACTTGTGATAGTGTTGAAAAACCACTTTTCGCACTTGCGTTAGTGTTGAAAAACCACTTTTCGCACTTGTGTTGGTGCAGGAAACCACTTTTGCACTTGTATTAGTGTGGAAAAACCACTTTTCACACTTGAGTTAGTGTTGAAAAACTACTTTTCGCACTTGTGTTAGTGTTGAAAAACCACTTTTCGCACTTGTGTTAGTGTTGAAAAACCACTTTTCGCACTTGTGTTGGTGCAGGAAACCACTTTTGCACTTGTATTAGTGCGGAAA